>NW_023270777.1:8350187-8437310 GCF_011800145.1 Mirounga leonina | reverse complement strand
AAAAAAAAAAGAAGAAGAAGAAGGTAGCGGGAGGGGAAGAATGAAGCGGGGGAAATCGGAGGGGTAGACGAACCATGAGAGACGATGGACTCTGAAAAACAAACTGAGGGTTCTAGAGGGGAGGGGGGTGGGAGGATGGGTTAGCCCGGTGATGGGTATTAAAGAGGGCACGTTCTGCATGGAGCACTGGGTGTTATGCACAAACAATGAATCATGGAACACTTCATCTAGAACTAATGATGTAATGTATGGGGATTAACATAAGAATAAAAATATATATATATATAAAAAAACAAAACAAAACAAAACTGCTACCTACCAACCTGGAGTGGCCTGACCCTTTCTTCGGTCTCTCCCTGCCTTCCAAGTACAGGGGTCATTTTCAGACTTCACCAGGGAAGCTCCAAGAAGGTTACAAACCAACAAGTATTCATTAACAGAGCTGATGAATGACCAAAAGGCCTTTTTCTCATCCTAAAAAAAAAAAAAAAAAAAAAAAAAGACACTCTTTCTATTCAGCAAGCAGAACAAAAGTAACCAGCTACTATTTGTTAAAATAACTGGACATGCAGATTATCCCTGGGCCTCTAAACTCTAAGAACCAGATGTAACTGCAAGTCTGTTACATGTAAAAAGTAAGCTAGTGACAAACACATGCATCAAAATTATGGGCACATAATTTTGGACAACAGATTGTAGCAATCTGTTTCTAAACACCTACAGAATGAATGTCTTAGTCCATTTGGGCTCCTATAACAAAAAGGCCATCAACTTGGTGGCTTAAACAACAAACATTTATTTCTTACAGTTCTGGAGGTTGGGAAGTCCAAGATCAAGGCATTGACACATCTAACATCTGGCAAGAGCCTTCTTCCTGGTTTGCAGATGACAGTCTCAAGGTGTCCTCATATGGTGGCAGGGGTAAGAGACCTCTCTGGAGTTTTTTTTATAAAGGCACTAATTATACTCATGAAGACTCCACCCTCATGATCTAATCACTTCCCAAAGGCCCTGTGTCCTAATGACATCACGTTAGGGTTTAGGATTTCAAAATATGAATTTTGAGGGAAAATAAACATTCTGTCCATAACAATGAGTTTCTTAGCCATTATTGGTAAAGGTTTTTACTTTCCAATTCAGAATTTTTCTTTATGGTAATGAAGTTGGCCATTGTTCTTTGTGAGACTTCAGATGCCTATGACTGCTTTTTCCATTATAAGTATAGATTTTGATTTTGTTCTTTCTTAATCTATAAAGCTTTCATTTTGTGACAATGTGGCTAGTATCTTTGCAATCTGGGAGAGTTGGTTGCTTCTTCTGGCTTCCACAAACAGGTGTTTTTTTCTCAACAGAACTGTAAACTGTATCTTTAGACTTTCTTGGTTTCTCAGCTAGTGAAATTTTTATTATTTCTGAGCAACCACACTTTCCCTTACTATTGAAGGAGAAAATATGTATCATCAAATAGATATCTGTCCAAGGCTACAATATACTATTGCTTTATTTCTTTTACACAATTATAAAATTCCATGACAGCTTTACCTTTTGGAAAGTGAAATTAAGCAAAATCAGAATCTGTCTATTGCAATTAGAAATTGGATTGAGATAGTTTGGTAGGCAATTGTTATAACCTGTTGAATGTGTGGTCCACTTTCAGCAGGCTAACCCAAGCATATATTAGAACACATTTAAAAACAATAAAAACTATGCAACTTCAAGCTCTGCTGGCCTTTAGCCTTTCTCCCTCCTAGGTAGCTCATCTTCACTGAAGTACAGAGCCCCTTCATCTACTTCTAAAAGGATCAGGAAAGGCTCAGCATGCATGCTTTTCTGCCTCCTCTTCAAGAAAGCCAGGCAGCCCCTAAGGACTTTCTTCCAGGAGCATGTCTGTGCCCATGTGAAAATTCTAAGACTTCCAGAACCATGTCTGTGACTTGATGTTAGCATTCCGAAAACTCTTTATTCACATTGTAAGCACTTGATGAAGAGTCCTCAGAGTAAACTCCTGGCTAGAGATGGATGGCCTGAGTTTATTCAAAGGCCAAATAATTTCCAGACATTTATTTTGGATGGAAACACATGTCTCTCCCTTGGTAATAATTTCCTTGTGAGATATACAGGCAACCCCCAACTTGCAAATAGACTATTTAGAAATTTCATTTGTAGGTCAGTCGTTTGGAATGCACAATGATTTTTTTTTTCCATAGAAATCATCTTATAAGTGGTAGTTAAGGACCCAGGCCTGCCCCCAAATTCTTACTTAACCCCTACCTTAGTCAAAGTACTGCAAGAAGGAAGAGCAGAAAATAAGAGCCACACAGTACTCTTTGCTTATTTCTAGGAAATCCCTGTAGAAATAGAATCTTATGGTAATTTGGACACAGATGCTAGGCAGACTGACTGTACTCGAATTTAGGCTTGGATGTGCACTAGCCGTGTGACTTTAGGCAGGTCACTTAACCTGTATTCTCAGTGTCCTCATCCATAAAAGGCAGATGCTGTTAAGATTTATTTCATGGAGGGGCACCTGGGTAGCTCAGTGGGTTAAGCATTCGACCCTTGGTTTTGGCTCAGGTCATGATCTCAGGGTCCTAAGATTGAGTCCCAGGTCGGGCTCCATGCTCAGCAGGGAGTTTGCTTGGATTCTCTCTCTCCCTCTGCCCTCCCTCCCACTCATGCTCTCTCTCTCTCTCTCAAATCAATAAAAACAAATCTTTTTTAAAAAAGATTTATTTCATGGAGCTAGAACTATTGGGTGAGAATTACACACACACACACCCTAGAACAGTTCCTGGAACTCAGGCAACACCACGGATCATTTGCTATAATTATGATTGGTTCTAGTAACTGGCATGATGCTGTGCTTTTTCAATCACTGATTCATAGTTCACTGAACAAAAAATAATACAGATGGAATACTAATAACAAAATGGAAATTAAAAGGAGATGGTATGTCCCCCCCCCCCATTGCTGTTTGGGCAAAATCAGATAAGTTGGAGGAAAAAAGGAAATAAATACTGAGGTTGAATTCTAGGATGTTTTCAATGATTCTAAAGGTTGACTTAAAAAAAAAAAAGATTTAGGCTTATTTATTACAAATCGTTTGGAAAATAGAAAAACACAGAGAGAGAAAATAAAAGTCTCTCCCTATCTAACCACCCAGAAATAGCCACTAATAACTTTTGGTATCAACGCTATTCTGTCCTATGCATGTATACAAATGTCAAAAATTAAAAATAATTATAATTAAACCATCCATATTATTTTCATACTAGGTTTATTTAGTTAGCAATATACTATAAAAATTCTCTTGTATTCTTTTTTTTAAAAATTTTTTAAAAGATTTTATTTATTTATTTGAGAGAGAGAGAATGAGAGACAGAGAGCATGAGAGGGAGGCGGGTCAGAGGGAGAAGCAGACTCCCTGGCGAGCAGGGAGCCCGATGTGGGACTCGATCCCGGGACTCCAGGAGCATGACCCGAGCCGAAGGCAGTCGCTTAACCAACTGAGCCACCCAGGCGCCCTCTTGTATTCTTATAGTATGTGATTTTTTAAAGATTTTATTTATTTGACACAGAGAAATAGCGAGAGCAGGAACACAAGCAGGGGGAGTGGGAGAGGGAGAGGCAGGCTTCCCGCTGAGCAGGGAGCCCGATGCGGGGCTCGATCCCAGGACCCTGGGATCATGACCCGAGCCGAAGGCAGATGCTTAACGATTGAGCCACCCAGGCGCCCCTAGTATGTGATTTCTAATGGCATTGTGCTTTTATTGCACAGAAATACGAAAACTGACAAATGTCCCAGTTGGTGGGCATTTAGGCTGTTTCCTTTTTTATACTGTTCTAAATAATGTTGTTATAATTATACAGATGGATAAAAGTTTATTCATGTAGCTGTTTATTTCCTTTAATGAAGAAATAAAGTTTCTAGAAACTTCCGTATAGATTCTACTCATAATTGAAAGCTTTTGATACATTTTGCTGAACTGATTCTAGAGAGAATGTTCTAATTCACCTTTTTCTAGCAATGAAAATGCAATTTCCTAGGAAATTTCCAAAGTTCTGAGATTGAGAGTGTATTTAATCTTGCCAATCTGATAGATGAATAAGGGCATCTCGTGATCTCAATTTTCATGTTTTGAACCTGATACGGAACATTTTTCTTGTGTTTATTGTCAATTTGAATTTCTTTTGTCAATGATCTCTTCATAGTCTGGCCATTTTTCTATTCCTGTTCATCTTTCAATTTGTTTTTTTTCTCTTCCCGTTAAAGAAAACCATTTTTCCTTTGTAGTCATACAATACACAAATGTATTTAGAATGTAAAAAAATCACTGTGTGCTTTTTCTTATTTATTTATTTGAGAGTGAGAGAGAGAGAGAGAGTGAGCAGGGAGGAGCAGAGGGAGAGGGACAAGCAGACTCCACACTGAGAGCCGGACCTTGAGACCATGACCTGAGTTGAAATCAAGAGTGGGATGCTTACCTGACTGAGCCTCCCAGGCACCCCCACTGTGTGCTTTTTCAAAATTTATTTTTATTGAGATACAGTTGACCTATAACATGGTGCAAGTTCAAGTGTAAGTTCAATCACGCATTGATTTGTTACATCTCTCTACTGCAATATGATTAGCACCTTAGGGTTAGCTAACTCCTCTATCACATCGCATAATTATTTCTTTTCTGTGGTGGGAGCAACTGAGACTGAGTCTGTTAGCAGCTTTGAAGTTTACCGTACAGTGTTTCTGATGGGAAAATGTTACTGGGATGAGAGTAGAAGCAGCACAGACCCTGCTCACACGGCCACCACTGGACTGATTTGGGCAGCTCCCAAGAGGTGAGCTGGACAAAGAGGCATCAGGCACAGTCTCCAATAGCTGGATGGGCTGTTCACAATAACAGGAAACTAGGAGCAAGTAGTGTCTGGTATGTAGAAAGTTTTAATTGTTATATGTGTGAAAAACCATTAGAAAATTAAATGGAGGGAGAATGTTATGTAGAAGATTTTGAATCAGACCGATTGAATCAAGCAATTCTACTGCCTTTCTGGATGTCAGTTAGGTAGTCTCCTTCATGAAGGTTATTTTTTAAATATACGTATTTTTTTTATTAAGTAAACTCTATGTCCAACATGGGGCTCATACTCATGATCCCAAGATCGAGAGTCTCAGGCTCTACTGACTGAGCCAGCCAGGTGCCCCCATTTTATGTTTTTAATATTTTGTGAAATAACAAGAAGAGTGTAATCCAAAGGTAGTTCACACACCTACTATTGGAGCAAGAGCAAGTTATAAATGATAAACGCATAATTATTTTGTAACTTGTTAAATTATAGTTTGCCTAGAAAATAAAGGGCAAGATTCTCAGTGAATTTTAAAATTCCCAGAAAATTTAAATTCTATCAATCGAAATGAAACGTTGAAGCGTAGGAGTCCTCCTTTGGAAAGGAGGTGGAATTGTGAAATGGATAATTTGGCAAGAATGGCAGAATGCTGAAAAACCAGAGCACTTAAAAAAGGAGAAAAAAGAAAATTATATACAGAGAGATTATGTCAAAAACGCAAGTATAGAATAGAAGCTATAAAAAGATCTTAAAGGGATGACATAGGAGTTGATACACATATAATGCAATACGGATTACAAGTTACTGGTAAAATTCAATATAAAGTTTAGAAGAATTAGAAAAAAAAAAAAAAACCCTTGGAGATTCACATGCCAAAGTGTATGGGAATCGTACACTCAGGAAATTATACTAATAAAAAAAGGAGCGTAAACTATCCATTATAAATAGAGACAAGGAGCTGGATATTAGATTAGAAATACCTGAGTGCTACTGCTATTTTGGGATCGGGGGATGGTAGAAATGCCCACAGATCCAAAAAACTTGGACGATGGGTTGGAGATGACAAAAATACATAAAGGCAAGGAAGTGTTACCTGCAGCAAGAGCGGCCACGGTGTGGACCTGGATGAAAGAGAGAGGGGTCAGTTGAGTTGGAGGAGTGGGTCACAGGGGAAAGACATCTGATATGAGCAAGAAGGGATCTCACGGCATAGTGGGAGAGGACAGGTGGTAAGTGGGTTCTGGCAAGGTGTACTTGTACCATCTGTCAGGTGGGGGGGAACCCATCTAGAGAAAGCAATATTGGAGAGCTCCAGAGTTAGCACAGGGAAATCTGGTAGCAAGGCTCCAGCTGCTGGACTGGAATTTACCAAAGGGACTCCTTTCCTGTGGGAGATAGGCAAGAACGTGGCAAAGCCTCCATCCTGAGAGGAGCAAGTTTTGGATAAAATCATGACTCAGGAGAGAGCCTATTAACTCATGGATCTGCCTTTCAAGTTCCTAGCATGCAAGCTGGGGGTTTGGCTCTAGGGAAAGTACACAAGATAAAGTGCTAGAAGGTGGAGCCTCTGCTTTTTAAACCAAAGCATCTTTGGTAAAACCCTCCTTTCTGATGATCAGGGCTATGGCCAGTCCTGAAGGTAGGTAGGTAGGGCGAGTGGGGGACAAGGACCTCAAACAATAGAAAGAAGGTGGGATCAAACAGCAGGGGGAGGAAAATAGGAAAGAAAAAAAATGGGAGCCTATGTTTATTCAAGTGTTTTCATTTAGAATAGAAACCAGTATCTGCTGGAGAAAATAATTTTAGAATGTCAGAAGAAATTATAAATTCAATATGGTAGGCCCTTTGCACAAATACTTTATTTATCTAGAATTCACCATGTGATTCTTTATAACCTGAGCTTAAAAAAATCACCATTTGAATTTCAGTATTTCTAAAATATATGATTTCATCCATCACTTAAACAGAATCTATTGAACATAAGACTTATGGCCAGGATTCAGGGCTGGTATCACAAACATCCAGGACTGCACTACAGAGTTACCCCGTCTCTTTTGTTCTCTTCCTGGGTGTCCCTTGGTGTCAAATTATAAATTGTCACTTCTGTGGTTATGGTGCTTCATCGTATAGAGGTATTTCTTTCTACTCTCTATTTTTTTTGTCATCTCAGGAAAGGTTGGATCTCATTAGGTTTAAAGCAGTTTAAAGAAGTGAGAGAAATTTAGTGGGTCCCATGAACAAACCCAGAGAAGGGGTCATAACCACCGTAAGGAAGTTCCCATGACCTGTCAGTATCACTTCTCTACTTCCTTCTGCCTGTGGCTATGTTGGTCACAATGCCAGAAAACTCATGGTGGGTTATATATGGCCTCCAGCAGATCCCAGTGTATATTTTAACACCTCCAAGTCTGGAGAGGGAAAAGGCTGCTTTCTTCTGGTTTAATTAGAAAAAAAAATTCTAGGGCGCCTGGGTGGCTCAGATGGTTAAGCGTCTGCCTTCGGCTCAGGTCACGATCCCAGGGTCCTGGGATCGAGTCCCGCATCAGGCTCCCTGCTCCTTGGGAGCCTGCTTCTCTCTCTCTCTCTCTGTCTCTCATGAATAAATAAATAAAATCTTTAAAAAAGAAAAAAAATTCTAGGAAGAACTCTGATTGGCCAGGCTTGAATCAGCCATTCATTCCTTCAACTATAGCAAGGGGATGGGGGTGGGACCCTAAATGACTCTGCTTAGGTCACAAGTGTCTCACTTGTGAGCAGGGGGCAGAACATTTTACAAGAAGAAGGGAGAACATGGTAGAAGAATGATTCACCACTCGGGGAACTGTCATGAGGCAGGAAGCTGTCTCAACTTGGGTTGATTATTGCAGATAATAAAACTTGTGAAGAATATGAGATAAATAAGAATGAGGGCATCTGGAATGTGGTGAGGTATGTGCAGGGTCTTGGAGCTTGGAGCTGGAGTTTGCTTATTTCTGGGTGACCCTGGGTAATGGGAATGAAACAAAATGAAAATACAGTCCTATAACACAAAACTTGTGAATCACTTCTAGAGATTCAAGGACAGAGTTGATACATCCTTGACAGTAATAGATGAGAAAAATTAAGTTGGCAGGAAGCAGGGACAGATGTCCCAAGATGCACTTTAATCCTTCATGTTTGCACAAAGGAAGACTTGTTCAGGCAAATGTCCATTTAAGGAACCACTTAAGACCCTGATAGGGTTTTACAAGGACATTCTTAAGATCCTAGTCAAAAGCCTAGCAGCAGCCTGAGTCTACAAAAAGAGATTCCAGAGGCTCAAGGACCCCAAATTACATTGGCCTCAGGCTATGTCTTGCTGTCCATCCAACCTGCTCCCAAAACACTATAAAACATAGCACAGGGGTTCCTGGGTGGCTCAGTAGGTGAAGCGTCTGCCTTCTGCTCGGGTCATGATCCCATGCAGTGATGAGCCAAGAGAGAGAATTTATGTAGAGGTTCTCAAGAGAGTCCTGAGGTATATTTGGAGCTCAGGCCTTCAGATTAGCTTATCTGGATTCACATCCTACTTCCATTACTTACCAGTAAGTAACCCAGGTCTAGACACATCCTCTCTGTACTACAGGGATAATAAAAGAAGGTTCTCATACAGATTCTGTGAAATAATGCATAGAGAGCATTTAGCATATTTTCTAGTACACTCCATAAACAATCCCATTCTCCTGCTAGCTTCCAAAACCATATCCTAAAATTCAAATCTGAGCATATTTCCCTTCTACTTAAAACCAGCCCAATGCCACCCCACTGCAATTAGAATGAGATTAAATCTCCTTACCATGGCTTTATAAGTCTTTAAATTATCTGGGTCTTGTCTCACTTTGCATTCTCATATTCTACCAGTTCATTTTTTCTTGCTACATTGACTTTCTTTAGATCCTGCAAACATCGAAGGGGTTTCTGAGGCCATGTAAATGTCCCCTGACTGTCACACAGGGTCTTATCCTCACTTTCCTCCACCATCTGTCATTTTGGAGATGGTTGAATCCATCACTATTCCTATGGGTTTCTGTTTGCTGGTGTTCTACCCCAGCCTCCACCACTCAATTATTGTTAGATCACATTTTTCCTTTTTGAAGGGTTTCTTCTAAAACAATTTACCGCCATTCATGTCCTAATTCTGAGTCTCCTGGGCCTTTTAGGCACTTAACTTGTCCAGCTATCCATGACTGGTTTTACTCAGACTGAAAAGCAAACCAGATGTAGGATGAGAAGTTCTGGCTCCTGACTCCCAAAGGACTCCCAGGCAACATGGCTCACAGCTCTACCAACCACCCCCTTCTGAATACCTGACAGTTTTCATTCCTAAATGCCCTCTACACTTCCCCCACATAAAACCCTTCCCAGAGCCCCATAGTCAGAACATACACCTGGCACAAATGATGTCATCCTGGCCAGCCATCTTTTTTTTTTATTCTTATATTAATCCCCATACATTACATCATTAGTTTTAGATGAAGTGTTCCATGATTCATTGTTTGTGCATAACACCCAGTGCTCCATGCAGAATGTGCCCTCCTCAATACCCACCACCAGGCTAACCCATCCTCCCACCCCCCTCCCCTCTAGAACCCTGTTTGTTTTTCAGAGTCCATCGTCTCTCATGGTTCATCTACCCCTCCGATTTCCCCCGCTTCATTCTTCCCCTCCCACTACCTTCTTCTTCTTCTTTTTTTTTTTCTTAACATATATTGCATTATTTGTTTCAGAGGTACAGATCTGAGATTCAACAGTCTTGCACAATTCACAGCGCTTACCAGAGCACATACCCTCCCCAGTGTCTATCACCCAGTCAGCCCATCCCTCCCCACCCCCCCCCCACTCCAGCAACCCTCAGTTTGTTTCCTGCAATTAAGAATTCCTCATATCAGTGAGATCATATGATACATGTCTTTCTCTGTTTGACTTATTTCACTCAACATAATACCCTCCAGTTCCATCCACGTCATTGCAAATGGCAAGGTCTCATTCCTTTTGATGGCTGCATAATATTCCATTGTATATATATACCACTTCTTCTTTATCCATTCATCTGTCGATGGACATCTTGGCTCTTTCCACAGTTTGGCTATTGTGGACATTGCTGCTATAAACATCGGGGTGCACGTACCCTTTCGGATCCCTACTTTTGTATCTTTGGGGTAAATACCCAGTAGTGCAATTGCTGGATCATATGGTAGCTCTATTTTCAACTTTTTGAGGAACCTCCATACAGTTTTCCAGAGTGGCTGCACCAGCTTGCATTCCCACCAACAGTGTAGGAGGGTTCCCCTTTCTCCGCATCCCCGCCAACATCTGTTGTTTCCTGACTTGTTAATTTTAGCCATTCTGACTGGTGTGAGGTGGTATCTCATGGAGGTTTTGATTTGGATTTCCCTGATGCTGAGCGATATTGAACACTTTTTCATGTGTCTGTTGGCCATTTGGATGTCTTCTTTGGAAAAATGTCTGTTCATGTCTTCTGCCCATTTCTTGATTGGATTCTTTGTTCTTTGGGTGTTGAGTTTGATGAGTTCTTTATAGATTTTGGATACTAGCCCTTTATCGGATATGTCATTTGCAAATATCTTCTCCCATTCTGTCGGTTGTCTTTTGGTTTTGTTGACTGTTTCCTTTGCTTTGCAAAAGCTTTTTATCTTGATGAAGTCCCAATAGTTCATTTTTGCCCTTGCTTCCCTTGCCTTTGGCGATGTTTCTAGGAAGAAGTTGCTTCGGCTGAGGTCAAAGAGGTTGCTGCCTGTGTTCTCCTTTAGGATTTTGATGGACTCCTGTCTCACATTGAGGTCTTTCAACCATTTGAAGTCTATTTTTGTGTGTGGTGTAAGGAAATGGTCCAGCTTCATTCTTCTGCATGTGGCTATCCAATTTTCCCAACACCTGGCCAGCCATCTTGATCGCTTACAAGATTGAGCTGGCTTCCATGGGTCAATGTCATTTAGGTTTTTCCTGAGGGACAGAGAGACACTCTTCCCTGCATGAGGCATGGCTTAGAAAATTGGTCTTGGGAATCCAGAGTAGAACCTAGTTCCTGCAAAATTTCATGTTTCATGGCATCTGTCCAGATAAGTTTGGGCCACAAAAATAGGGTCAATGACGGTGGGTCACTTTTACGATCTTGTGATGAATCTAGAAAATCCAATGTCTGCCTTTTCTCTGTCAGTGTGAGCACCTGTCTTTGTCTTTGTCTGGGTTTCTGAGGATACAAGGATTCAAATGCAAGAAGTTTATCTGGGAGGTGATGCCAAGAAGCATCAGTAAAGTGTAGAGATAAGAGACAGGAAGAGCAGGAAGCAAACACAGGGCATATTATTGAGCAGTTTACCACTAGACACAAGTGACACCCACTCTGGCTAGGAACACTGGGATCCAGCGAAGAAAATGTGTTAGGGTTCTTCCACCCCAGGACCCATGCAGCTAGGCATTTGTCAACTCCAGCCAGTTGTTATTTGATGGCTACTGGAGGTGGTGTTAACTCCCTGGAACTTCTAGCTCCAAGAGGGTTCAGATAACTAGAGCAAGCCCTCCAAGAGTCACTCAACAGTAGGAAGCTGTCAGATTGGCATGCACAGAGGTGGTGGTAACAGAGGGGATCCCAAGGGAGGGCACTGGCAGCATCTGCTACAACCAGGAAACTGTTGCCCTCTTCCTGGCTGTTAGCATCCTCCATGCACATAACCAACAGGAGACGTGGTGTCAACTAAGACAAAAAGTAGACATCTTCTGCCCTAGAGCCAGAGCTCACCTTTGATATCCTTGGTTCCATCTGGATGCCATATTTGACTCCCTAAGACACGATTCTCCTTGGACATTGGTAAATTAAAACTATGATAACTGGAGCTTGGTTTTTCACCTACCCGGTGATGCCGTCCTTTGCTGTTCTCTTGGTGGTCCCACCAGTTGCTGCCTGGTAGGGCTCAATGCATACCTTTGGCCACCTTTAATGCCTGCAGTGGAATGCAGTCTTTTAAAAAAGGATCATCTCCCTTGGATGGTTAAATCCACAGCTCTTTTACGGAGTGTGAACAGAGCTGCGTTGCTCAGATTTTTTTCTAATTAGAAGTCTGCCTAAGCAAACAAATAAAGGTTGTTTCTCCAAGAGTTAGAAGTCTGACTTTGCAAAGTTTGTGTTTTTATTTTTTAAGTAAAAGAACATGAGCTAGAAAAATCAGATTTAGCTTGCAGAGTGTGTGTGTGAGAGAGGGAGAGAGAGGAGAGAGAATGAGAGATCAAAAGGCCAACAGGAAAGCCAACGCAGCACGTGATTTTTACTTCGGCAGTTTTACGAGCCAAAAAAGAGGGTCAAAGAGAAAGGGTGAAGCTTCCCCCCATTGCTGTTCTGATTGAAACTTTAATTCTAAAATAGTCTTTGGCTTGAAAGATTGAACTGCACCATCTTTCCATATAAATGGCAAGGCAAGACACATTTTTACATGTTGTTTTATGGGGTTTTCTTCGCATCTTTAATGTCTAAGCGTTTTATAGTGCTTGGCTTTGCAGGTCCCCAGAGATAACCTCCGAGCAATACTAGTGCTTTCATTTGTAACACAGGAATAGTTAAGAAAGTGTCTGCACACCAATGACAAATTATTGCAATCTTAACTAGAAATAAGACAGTAAAGATTGCTCAGACTTAAAACTTAAAAGAAGGTTGGAATACAGACAGGGAGAGAAATCTTCCAAATAGAATAATGAAGTTAATTGGTACAAATGAGTGTGCTTTACAAACCATACTTGAAGATTAATTGCATTTTGCTAACTGTAAATTTCTCCCTTTTTCATTAATTTGGTGACCCAGATATAAACATTGCAACAGATTCTATGTGGTTTTTTTTTTTTTTTTTTTAACAAATCCCCAGATTCCGGGAGTTTAGAGTCTATCTTTAAAAGTGTACGTTTGAGGAGATACAACCCCATTGTGTGAGATTTTATCTATAGAGCTGTTTATTTATTTGCTGTAAAATCTATTATCAGTGAGATGTGATTATTTGCAGGTCACGAAAACTCTGATTTTTTTCCATCCGCTCTCGTGTGTTAACTGTGTGTTTGGCATTACGAGAATCCGTTCCTTTCCAGTTTTTTAATGATGGCTTAACTTAAGAGCATTTTGAGGTATTGTTTAAGAATATACCTTAAACATTTGATTTTTTCACTTTGTCAGTCTTATTCTAATAATTATGGAGGGCAACTTAAGGTGGTGGTGAAGAACACAGGTTTTTGTTTCAGATGGATTTTGGTTCAAATCCTGGCTCTGGCTCATCACGAATTGTGTGACCTACAATAATCACTTCATTCAGACTTGGTCTCTCTCCTATAATAAGCAAACATTGACAATGCTTACTTTCTAAGTGTAACATTATTGTGAGTATGAAATTATAGAATCATATAATTAAATCATATGATACCTGGTGATATATAATTAATGTAACATGTAATATGATAGGATAAAGTTTTGGAACATTAAAGCATGTAGAATGTTAGAGAATAATATCACTAGTAGCAAACAGAGATCACACCGATTGATTTGGTCCAATGTCAAACTAGATCATGTATTATACCACAAGGGGCAAGTGAGGGAAATTAGTAGAAGAGATAACACAGCCTCTGATTCTAGGCTTATTTGTTGACTATCCACTTACATAATTAGTGGCTGGCGTTCTTTAAGAAAAAGTGATTTCCACCAAGACGCTTTGGCATCTTGGAAGGGTTTCTGGCCAGAGCAAGGCTCTTTTGGCAAGAATACTCTGATCCAAATATTTTATATATAAGATAGTGAAAGAAAATGTCTAAAATATGCCTATAAAAGTTGAAACTTAGCGTTTTAAAGTCCTCTGTTGGTTTTTCTTCTTCACCAGAATCCCTCTCTTACCCCAGCAAGGTGATGGAGAGGGAATGGGAAGAACATTTGAAGGGCTTCACAGAGCTTTGCCTCTTAGGTCATAGGTACATGGTTATGGTTGGCTCAAACGCCACCTCGGAGTCTCATTGGTTAGTTAAGACTCATTCCCACGTAGTGGGACTTGAGACTTGAGTGAGACTTGAGACTTGGAACGTGGAATTTATGTGAGAAGAGACTAGACGTTGTGTAACTATTGTTTCCCAGAGCAATTGTTCAGAAATGTCCCAAGAGAAGCTCGCCTCTTTTCTTAAGATCAAATATGTCTCCTATGGCCCAATAAATCCCCTTCTAGAAAATTCACCAAGCACATTAGTATATTAAGAGTACTGAGGGGTCCTGAAACAAAGAGACCGATATGATTACCTTTCTTTAACTCAGTGTTTCCCAAAGATATGTGTCCATGACACCCAGCAATAGCTAACATTTGTGGAATTGGTGTCCCACAGTAGAGTTCAGGATATACAGGGCTAGTCCATCATGCCTACTATGTCAATCGAAGCAGTGGTAGAAAAGATCCCTGTCTTCTATGGTCTCATGTCTGTTATCCCTGATCTAGGCAGCCTAAGTATGTGTGCATATGCATCAGGGAACTCCATATCAGGGAACCAGAGATGCAACCTGCCATTTGTAAATCACAGCTTTAGAGTCAGGTCACTATGGTCCCAAAGCTTCGGCGTGGATGGAGGATGAAAGCAAACAAAAGGTCATGGTCCTTGCCAGGACTGAGAGATCAGTTTGGCCAAGCTGAGCTTCTGTAAAGAGGTGACTGTGGAAGACCCCAACAGAATTCAGGTCTTTGTCTCAACTGTTAACATTTTCTTCTGCTGAGGCTGAGGTGGCACCAACTTTCCCATTTCCAAAATGTGTTTCAATGTGAAAAACAAAAAGGTAATGATTAAAAATGAATAGTGAGATGTTTGTGTTTGTGAGAAAAGAAGAAAAGAAATTGAGTACTCATATATTAATAAAAGTGTTTGAAACTTCTCTTGAGATTCCACTCACATCTCAAGGGGTCGTTTCTTAGCAAATATTGGAAAAATCCATTTATTCCAGAGAGGAGTGCAAGAATGGGTAGAGAGAAGCCAAACTATTCCTCTTATTTTCTTTTCAATTTGATTTTGGAATGGACTGAGACTATAGCCATGGACTTGGCAATTTTTCTCTCCCGTATGTCCCCTGAGCTTTCTTCACAACTGGAAACCATTTGTGATCATAGGAGGAAATGCTCTTGCTGACACATGGGCATTCCTTGCTGTGTAGGTTCCAAGCTTTTTTAATGACAGCAGCTAAACCCCAAGTTTCCCATGAGCGTTTGCACTGGCCTTGGGCTCTGTGTAGCTGTAAGCACCTGGTGGGGAACAGATAACATTTTACTGCCCTTTCTGACCCAGGATGATTGATGTTTCCCTGTGTGTGGTCACAGAATGGGAAAGGCTTTCATGGGGCTCTAAAGGAATTGCTGTCTTGATAACATAAAACAAGAATGACTGAGGGACAAATGGAAAGGAACTTTCTCTAGAGTAACGCTTCTCAAAGTGTAGTCCCTGGACCAGCAGCATCAGCATCATCTGGGAATGTGTCAGAAATGCAAGTTCTAGGGACCTACCCGGCTTACCAAATTGGAAACTCCTGGGGTGAGCCCCAACAGTCTGTGTTTTAACAAGGTCTAGCCCTCTGGATGATTCTGATGCTGTTAAGGTTTGAGGACCACTGCTCAAAAGGAAAACAATCTGGCCAGATGGGAAAGAGCATCACCAAATGTCCCTGAGATATTACTTTAGTATTTTCTCTGTGATGCAGCTTCATTTTGATCCCTTTGCCACGATGGCCAGCTCCAGGGTTATGGTAGCACCTGTTCTCATTCTTGCTGACCCAAATATGGCTAAGATACCCATTTCCTTAATTACCCAAGTCCGGGGAAGTCTAGTTGACATTTTCGAAAGCAGTGATTCTCAACTTTGGCTGTATATTGCAATCACCTGAGGGAAGATTTTAACAATCCAGATGCCCAAGGCTATAAGCTAGACCAATTAAATTAAAATCCGGGAGTAGGAGGGTTGAGGACCAGGTATCACTATTTTTAAATCTGCCCACTGGGATGATTCCAATGTGTAGCCAAAGTTGGCTCGAAAAGGAATGGGCTGATGAAGCCAAGGGAAACAAATAGAAGACCACCAATGTAAATGTAGGCAAGCTTTTTAAGCATCCAATTCCAAGGCTAACAATTTTAAGGGATGGAGAGAAGGGCATATCTCAGTTCCAAATCCTGTATCGTGCTCCCAGAGCATCTCTGCAGCCACCTTTCCTCACCCCTTCTCATTCTATTCTTTTGCAGACCACATCTTCTGGGGGGCCATCTGATTTCCTGGCTTCCAAAAACAAGTCTATCTGGACATTGTATTTCATAATAAGACATTGTCTTCACCTTTCTGCTCCAAGACTTCTAGATGGCATTCAAGACTCCCAGAGGCAATTCTGATAGAGCCCCTTCCTCAGGCTACTGATCTGATATTTCTCAATCTGTGGCTCCTGGCTCACTTACCTACCTCCTTGCCCTGACACCGTGCTGTTCATGCTCCCTGGTACAACCATGTACCGTTCCACAGTCCAGTGTATTTGCTGCCTGCATAACCTATGGGTCCTGAGAGCTGCAGGCTTGGGCTTTCTAAACAAAGGCTGGAGCTTGGAGCAACCTGGATGGGTCCTCTGGAAGAACACCTGAAGTAAAGTTTGGGAAGAGTGGGAATAGGCAGGGCTTTGATCTTTGATGTCAGTGGGGTTATCGGGGTCAGAAGAGGTGGGCAGAATCACAGAGAGTCCTGGTGCTGTGAATCAGCTTTCAATCAGGTATGTGCATGCATGCTCATAAGCATGTTGGGAATGAAACCACATGGGATGGAGAAAAACTATCTTTGATGATGCTGACTACCGATACAGAAGACTAGAAGGGAAGGGCTACATATATGACTTACTTGGACACTGGGGAAAATACTATCATTGGCTCTTTTGACTTCTTACACCTTAGCTTCTACCACAACCACTATTTGTGTCATTAATATGTGTTGACATGGAGGTCCAAACATCCAGTAAGACTTTATGAAGGGCCTATGTGAGCATGGTGAACCACCCAAAAATAACAGTGCACCAGCGACTACTAGCAGGACAAAGCCATTGGCACCTCTAGGCAGATGCAGCCACGGGAAGGGGACACCCCTTAGGATATATGACCATAGCTAGAGGCACACAGCCATTGCCAAACCACAGCCTAGCAGCAGTGAGCTGGAGGAAATAAATACCCTGACCTCAAGCGTTCTTGTTGTATTCAGTTGTCAGACATGACTCCATATGGATCCAGGAATTCCTTACTTTAAGTTCCAGTGGATTTTTCAGAACAACCAACAACCAGCTTCGCAACTGGCAGAATGTCCAAGGACTAACTTGGAGGAGAAAGAAAACACTTAGCAGAAAATTGAATTAGCCTTCCCCCCACCCTCTCCAAACCAAATCTGAAAAGCTCACAGATCGATGTATTGCATTTACAGAACAGTTCAGTCTTTGACCGGCGGCTTGATTCCCATTCTGAGCTGAAAGCAGAGACATGGCAAATTTCGTTATCTCTGATTTATAGGTGGGAAAAGGCCTATTTGGGGAGGCGAGTCCACATTGATTGCTGGTCTATAGGCTCGCTTAGTTCCTCCTGTGAGGGTGTTAAGAGGAAGTGAGCTGAGCTTTATTTGTTATTAAAACAAAAGCCAGCCTCTGTCTCTCTAGATGTCTAATTATAAGGGATACGAAGTCAGGGCATCTTCATCTCACAAATTACATCGGAACACTTCCTATTAGGGTAACTGTATTCGTTCTGAGGCATTTAGCTGCCACTAATCCAATAAGGAAGTATTTCCAGGATTCTAGGGTTTGAGACAGCAGTTGGAGAAACATGCGGACATTAATCCTCTGTAAGCTGCAGACAGACAATGTGTATTTTTGCTCTGAACACAGAAGCCCAGTGAGAGACAGCCGGGAAAGCTCCCTGCAACTACTGTATTTGTCTGCAGAGAATTTTTGCCCTGACTTGTTTCTCTCCTATTGACCATCATGAAGTGGAATTAGCCACAGATAAAAAGGGAATGCTTGCTAACCCTTATGAGGTCAATTTTTTTTATTCCTTCTTCTACAGATGAACACATTTTAAGCGGGCGATATAATCAGGTGATAAACTTAGAGAAGAACTTACCTTACATGAAGTTAAAGATGGTGTTGTAAGAGGTTGTAAGATCATCATCAAGTTCATGGTAAGATAATGGAATTGAAGAATTGACCTTGGTCAACCCTCTGATTATATAAATGAGAAAATCTGACACATTCAAAATATAAATGATTTGCCCAGTATGCTGCAGGGAGCCAAATGACAAGGGTTCCATCCCAGATTCCCCAGTTTCTTCCTAGAACCCATGGATGCATGATTTTTAATGAGTTACCAGGACATTTTTGTCTGTTGGAGACATGGCGATGTCGTGATCTGTTCACAAACAGTGCGCGTCATGCAAAGAGGGGACTCCATGGGCTCATGTAAATTAAACCAGGGTGACTCTAGGTATGGCCGGGACCATGAACTCAAACAATGCCTTCAGGGCCTCTTTTTGTTGGTTCTGGGTTCTTTGAGTTGCCTTTGCTCTCAAGCTGGCCTTCTTCACGTGGTACTCAAAATGGGCCCAGGTAAATAGAGCTTTACTTCCAAGTGGCTCGCCAACCTGGTAGAAAGAGGACAGATTTTCCAATAATTCTGTAAAAGACTGGGGGATTCTGGATGGACACCAGGTCACCTGTCCAAGCCTGGAGCAGAAGCATAGTCTCCACCCCCTGACTCTGTACAGACAGGATGGGAGAGAGCTGATGGCTCAGAGACAGGCTTGCAGACAGAACCATGTGCTCACCACAGCTCTCTTCTTGGGTGGCACACTCATTCCTTTTAGCTTCTACCTCCTTTCCCACCTTCCCATCTGGACCCTCAAGAAGGCAAGAGCAACAAAACCACCCATTTTCAGGAATTCATTCTTTGGAGTTTGAAGTCTCCCAATTGCCCTACAATTCTCAGACGTCAGACTCTGCACACACGGAAATGCATGTCAGTTTTCTGACATAACTGTTCCAATCACGCGATGGTGATTTTCAGCCTTAGCAATTTCCTTTAGGGGAACGTTCGTGTTGATCTAACACCAGTACTGAGGATTCCTCTGTCCAACATCCCTTGCCCCTTTACTCCAGGTATAGCTGTGGAGCCAGGGCTGAAAGCCTCCTTTGGAAACACCTGTTAGGGAGCCACACACCTGCTTCCTGATGACCTCACCCCCCGGCCATGCAGACATTCAAGGACGGCAGCTCACAGCTCATAAATCCAAGCCATGGACCGATCCTCGGCTCACACATTGGATCAGGAGGCTCTCTTTCACATGACTTTCCACTCACGGTTTCTGGCAACGGAAAACTTTGATGTCTTTTGAGAGCCTGGAAAACCTGCACAGCACACTATTGGCAGCCTTATTTTATCATCCTAATGGCCTTGGAGGACTTATTTCTAAATGTTGAGAAATGTATTGTTACCCAAATATTTAACAAGGGCTGCTGAGAGATGTTGTGAGTTAAAACATAGAGGCTGAGCCACAGGAAGAGGTAATATTTGGATATCTTACTTAGGGGAATTATTTAGAGCCAAAGAAATGAAAAACCAAGATCCTTGGCTCTTCCAGGATATATTACATCCCCCCATACCTCAGGTCAAAAACCTTTCACTGAAGGCTGAGACATGGATAATACTATCAGCTGGTAAGCTGGTGTTTGGCTGGAGACAATCCTTCTGGAATCCATGTAAGTTGACCACAGGGTGTGGACCTATAGCTCCATGCCCGGAGAGGTATGTTGAATTCCCTAGTGGAGCTCTGTAAAAAAATAAAGACTCTTGGGTCTCCTTCCAGCTTTCTCGAATGAAATCTCCAGGGAAGGGATTTTAAACAATCTCAGGCTTTAAGCAGGGCCTTGGTTTGCCTGATTCATGGGGCGAGGGGAGCATTGCAGTTAGCCACAGACAACTGCGGGTTTCCCGTCTGGGGTCGGTGACTTTCATAAAGTTAGAACCACCTTGAGACAATGCCTGTCCCGCTGAAACTGTCACCTTCACATTGCACATTGAACCTGAACCTCGGGTGCCCAGGTTCCTGAGGTCATGGTCAAAGACCCTGCTTATAATTACTCTGCAACTCACCTACCAGTCTTCCAAGCTAACCATGTTCCCTAAATGGTTTACACAATGTTTTCCTTTTATGGACTTTAAACTCTGTGCAACGAGGCGTTTAAATGGTGCTATGCCATGATTTCCTCAAAGTGTCCTGATCAAATGTGGTCATCGAGTACCACTTAGGGGGCCTAATGATTTCTGAACACTAGTTTAAAAGCCGATTAAAGCTACTCTGGTTTTCTTGGAATTCCAAAACTCATGTCGAACTATGAGAATTACAATAACAAAAAGAGAAACATGCTCAGGCAACCACATCTGGGGCTGAATATTTGATTTCCAACTCCTTACGAGCGCTTAATTAAAGAAGCTACTGACAAGATGTAATTCATTTCCAAAATTCCACACGACCGAAGTTTTAGTTCACTTCCCTCATCTCCTTTAGGTTTTTATCTCTGGAATTCAGGAACAAAACATATGCCTTTTGGTTAATAAGATTTTCCTTTAATGGATGATAAGGCCAGGTGATTAATAATCACCCAGCTCTGATTGTTTTCATTAGAATGATAACATATGGGCCTGCTGCTCAATCTCTTCACAGAGCCCCAAAATGGGATCATAAAATGGGAGATGAGAAATCCTGGTTTAGATTAAAGCGAATGGCTTGAAGAATTGGCTCTGATGAGCTACAATTTACTGATGTAAAAGCTCGCAGAGATGAGCCTTCTGCAGTTTTCCTCTCCTGTGTTTGAGATTAGCTGAAGAGGATGGTGGGGGATCATCATCTTTCCGTTTTTAGCAGCCTTGATTCCAGTGACGTAAATTATAAATGAGTTGGGTGTGTGGGCCTCCACCAAGTTCCCAAAAAGCATTTAACCGTAGCCTCAAATCCAATGCACATTTATCATTATTCAACCCCACTGGTTCAGCAAAGGCCTAAAGAGATATTGGTGGGGTAGGAGGGAAGGGCAGAAGCAAGGGGTGTGCAGATGTACACAGAATGGAGTCATCGAATAAGGCAGTTACCTGTGGCAGAGAAATAAGGCTTTCTGGCACCAACTGCAGTATGCCAAAGAAGTTGGGTAAGAGAAGAAGAAAGGCTAGTTAGTAAATTCAAATCCTGGCTTTGAGACAAGGTCATCAACCATGGATGGAAGGTTGCTGCAGGTGTGGGGAAAGAAAATTAGTATTTGCAGAGCACCTGTGAATGCCAGATCCTGGGTTAAGCTTTCAGATACCTTGACTCATTTATGCCTTATAATCAAGGGAAGCAGACATAATCATTAATCAAACTGATCTGGTTTCAAATTCTGACGATAATAAAAGTAATATGCACTCCATGGGGTTGTTGTGGGCAAATAAGACAGCACATATCAAACAATACAAAACAAAACAAAACAACTTAGAGTGCCTGATGCATAGTCAGCAATAAATGTCAGTCTCCCCCATCTCCCATTCCTCCAGCCCCCAACCACTCACAAAACCAAATAACAACAGGGAAACCAAAACCCTATTAGAATGAGGTGAGCATTCTTGGGCCCATTTGATAGCTAGGGTATATAAGTATTTTCCAGGGTTCTGTCTTTGTCCACCTCTCTGTACTTTCTTCTCTGTAGTCTGTGTGTCCAAACCTAAATTACCACATGCTCTGCCAAAGCATCTCCTTTTCCTGACTTTTGATTCCCACCAGCTCAGCATCATTTTTCCTATTCATAGGCTCAAAACTATACAGTCATATATAGAGTCCCTCATGCACCGAAACCCCATTCACCAGACAAAGCTAACGTCCCATGAATTCAATCACAACATTTCTTGGATGTGTCCATTCCTTTCCGTTGTCACTACACTGGTTCCTGTTCCCAACCTACTGTTGCTGGATCAATTGTGGGCACAGTCTTTAGTGAATGTTTCAGCCCTCATAACCCTCCATCATATTGCCTCTCCTGAGACTAATTTCCAGTGATATGGCCTGCAAATACCTTATGCTTTCATAATGTCCCACCTCTGCATCGTTACATAGGCTGTTCTCCACCTGAATTTTCTGTGTTCCACCTTCTCCCACTGATCTTCACCATATGCTGAAATATTGAACAACATTTTTCGTTACAGCTTTACTGAGATATGACGCGCATACTATGTGATTCATTCATCTGAAGTGTACAATTCCGTCGGTTTTGGTATTTCCACTGAGTTGTGCAACCATCACTATAATCAATATTGGAATATTTTCATCAACTCAAAAAGAAACCCTGTACCCTTTTGTTATCACCCAACTTCCCATTCCTTCAGCTGTAGACAACCACTAATCTACTTTCTGTCTCTGTAGACATGCCCTATTTTGGACATTTCATATAAATGGAATTATATAATATGTGGTCTTTTGATTGGCTCCTTTTATTTAGTATAACATTTTCAAGGTCATTCATATGGCAGCATGTATCAGTACTTCATGGTTTTTCACGGCTGAATAATATTCCATTACGTGAATATACCACATTTGCTTATCCATTCATCAGCTGATGAACATTTTGCTTGTTTCCATATATTAGCTATTGTAATAGAGTTTCTGTGAAAATTCATGTACACATATTTATTTGAATACGTGCTTCCAGTTCCTTTTGGGTATCTCCCTAAGAGTAGAATTGATGGGTCATATGGTAACTCTGTTTAACTATTTGAGAACCTGACAATCTGTTTTCTGAAACATCTGCACAATTTTATATTCCTACCAGCAGAGTGTGAGGGTTCTAATTTCTTCACATTCTCACCAATACTTCTTATCATCTGATTTTTTTATTATAGTCATCCTGGTGGGTGTGAAGTAGTATTTCATTTGTGGTTTTGATTTGCATTTCTCTGAAGACTAATGTTTGGCATCTTTTCTTATGCTTGTTGGTTATTTTTATATCTTATTTGGAAGAATGTCTATATAGATACTTTGTCCATTTTAATTGATTTCTTTTTCCTTTTTCTTTTGAGTATTGTTCTTTAAAATATATTCTTGATACAAACCCCTTATCATACATTTGACTTGCAAATATTTTCTCCCATTCTCTGGGTTGTTGTTTTCCCTTTTTTGTAATGTCTTTTAGTTTGGAAGCACAAAAGTCTTTAATTTTGATGAAGTTCAACATATCTATTTTTTTTCTTTTGTTGTTTGCACTTTTTTTTGCCTGTGTATCAAAAAATCCACTGATTGCCAAGTTCAAAATCACATGATTTATACCTGAATTTTCTTCTTGGAGATTTTTAGTTTTGGCTCTTACATTTAGACCTCTGATCCATTTTAATGGATGATTAGCTAACTTTTGTACATCATGTGAGGTAAGAACATCATTTTTTAAAGTCCTAGCTCAAAGGCTATGTCCCCATTAAGTCATTTATGAGTTTACTAACTAGAGGATGATGTTAATAATAACACCAGCTACAATCAATAAAACATTTTCTAGGAGATAAGCATGGGTTTCTTTTCGTCATTTTTATCTTATTCTCATAATCATATAAAGTTAGTTAAAAGAATGTTGGTTAATAAAGTGTGTTTATCTCTATATTATAAATGCAGAATGTTAAGTAACTTGTCCAGGTTAGTGGCAGATCTAGGAACCAAATTAGGTCTGCCTCTACTTAATCCTGTTCCACGCTGTCTTCTGAATGATATTAACATTCCCTCTTTTGAGCCCTAATGTGTCTATTTGTGCCTCTAGTTCTGGGTATCCATCACATTCTTCCTTGAATTATAGTGTCCTTATATTTTAACTAAACTCTTGAGCTAAAGGGTCTGTGAGGGCAGCAAACCCATTTATTTTGTGACCCCATAGTCTCTATCACAGTACATAAAAGGCAGTTGATAAATTTCAACAGCAACTCAGCTGAACAGTAAACTCAGCAGTTTACTAAAATCAAAGTCGGGAAATTCACTGTAATTACCATTAGGTGATCAATGGGAATAAAAATGAGGTGTCACCATCTTCAGTAAGAACATGGAAATGATACTGTTCTTTGACCAACAAACAGCATAATAGGGGATCAAAGTAGAAATATTCAAAGTATACTTGCTTCTAGTCAGCATGGTTTGACTTTCACCTAAAGGAAGGTATTATATGTCTAAAGAAGTAGAGAATGCACATATCCCTCAGTAGGGCATTTATTTGGGTCATTGAAACATAGACGATTATTTTGGGTATCTATCACTATGTAAAAACTACCCCAAAACTTTGTGGTGTAGAATGATTTATTATTATTTCTCATGGTTCTTTGGATTGATTGAACCCAGCTGGTTTCTCATTTGGGGAGTTTTATACACTTGAAGACAGATATTAGAAGAGGTTGCCGTGAACTAAAGGTCCAGTTGCATTGAATGGCCAAGAGGACCTGCAAAGGTTGGCAGTTGAAGTCAGCTGGGCACTCTGCTGAGGTTGACAGGAGGCACACCCACATGTGGCTTTTCCATGTGGCACAGGATTCTTACAACATGGTGCATGGATTCCAAGAGTGAGCAATCCAAGGGACCAGAATGGAAATTACAAGGCTTCTTATGACTTAGTCTAGGAGGAAGTCATAAAAGTAGCATCACTTTTGTTGCATGCTATTGGTTAGGCAAGTCAGTAAGGCCAACCAAGATTCAAGGAGAGGGAGATTAGAAGCTACTTCTTGACTGAAGAAGCAGCATGCATGTACAAGCACAGGATGGTTTCACAGCAGGCCATTTTGAAGACAGCTACCCCAAAGGTGGAAAGTAAGGGATGGTTGAATCCTTCCGACGGAGAGTGTTTTCTGGATCAGGGACATGACTACCTATTCTACTGACTGATGTCTATCTTCTTGTTTCTTTGAGGAACTTTTACTCATAACTTTCATAGAGTCCAAGTTCATCCAGCAGCAAGGGATGTATAATAAAGACCAAAGGCTACCAAGTGATAAAAATATTTGAAGACACATCAAAAACAAACAGGTTTAGATAGGGCGGAGCAAGATGGCGGAGGAGTAGGAGACCTGGATTTCGTCTGGTCTCAGGAATTCAGCTGGATAGGGATCAAACCATTCTGAACACCTACAAACTCAACAGGAGATCGAAGAAAAGAATAGCAACAACTCTCTGAACAGAAAAGCAACCACTTTCTGGAAGGTAGGACGTGCGGAGAAGTGAATCTGAGGCGATACTAGGGAGGATAGACGGCGGGGGAGGGGCCTCTGTCAGCCGCTTCTGGCAAGTGATAGAGCCCCGGAGCACAAAATCGGAACTTTTAGAGTCTGCTCTGCTGAGGGATGTCACTCCGGTGGCTAAGCGGGGGGTGGAACCCTCCGGGACAGTGTGGTCTCAGGACCCTCGGGGTCACAGAAAGACCGGGGGTGCCTGAGTGTGGCAGAGCCCAGGCAACGGAGCAGGGAAGCCGGCTGCAGAGGCGGAGCCCAGGCGCGGGCTCTCAGCTCGGGGTGGCCATAAACCGTGATCCGCGGCACAGTCGGGCCACTGCTCCTCCAACAGGGACCCAACAAGCGACAGATCTGGGGAGACTCCCCTTCCTCCCCCGGGAGGAGAGGTGCGGGAGTGCACTGCAGGGATCTGCTGGGTTTGGAGACTCCACCGGGGTCGGGGGCCAGAGATAGAAACGCGCGGTCACAGGCCAGGTGAGCACGGAATGTGGCCGGAGACCGGGGAGACGGGAGTGACTGACGGCTTTTCTCTGGGGGCTCACTGAGGAGCGGGGTCCCGAGTTCTTGGCTCCTCCGGGGCGGAGATTGGGAGGCCGCCATTTTCACTCTCTGCCTCCAAAGCTGTACGGAAAGCTCGCAGGGAACAAAAGCCCCGGAGAGCAAACCCGAGCAGATTACTTAGCCCAGACCGGGCTCCGCCTCTGGCAAAGACATTTGGGAACCACGGCAACAGGCCCCTCCCCAGAAGATCAGCGAGAACAGCCAGCCAAGACCAAGTTTACCCATCAATGAGAACGGCAGAACTCCAGCGCTAGGGGAATAATGCACATAGAATCCGTGGCTTTTTTACCATGATTCTTTAGTCTTTCAAAGTTAATTTTTTTTTAACTGTCTTTTTTTTTTTTTGAATTTTTCTTTTTCCCTTTTTCAACCAACATCTTATCAATCCCTTTTTTAAAAAAACATTTTTATTTTTCATTTTTAGAGTCATATTCTATCCCTTCATAGTAGTTACCCGTATTTTTGGCATATATATATATAAGTTGTTCTCTCTTTAAAATTTTGAGATAGTTTCTTCTAATAGATCAAAATATACCCTAAATCTCTAGTGTATGGTTTTTTTCTACTCCCCTGCCTGATCACATTCTCTCCTTTTTTTTTCTTTTTTTTAAATCCTCTTCTTTCTTTTTTCAAACAACTTCTTAGCAATTCCTTTTATAAAATTTTTTATAATTTCCATCTTTACAGTCATATTCCATCCCTTCATCATATCAACCCTTATTTTTGTACGTATATAAGTTTTTCTTTCTTTAAAATTTTGGGAGGCACTTTCTTCTAATAGACCAAAATACACCCAAAATCTAGTGTGTGGCACTGATCTATATACCAGCCTGATCATATTTGATCACATTCTGTTTTTTTGTTTTGTTTTGTTTTGTTCTGTTTTTGTTTGTTTTTATCTTTTTCTTTTTCTTCTTTTTCTTTTTTCTCTCTTTCCCTTTCTTTTCCCACTGCTTCAGGTCTTTTCTGATTTGTTTAGAGTATATTTTCTGGGGACGTTGTTACCCTGCTAGCATTTTGTTCTCTCATTAATCTATTCTCCTCTGCACAAAATGACAAGATGGAAAAAATCACCTCAACAAAAAGAACAAGAGGTAGTACCGACTGCCAGGGACCTACTCAATACGGACATTAGTACGATGTCAGATCTAGAGTTCAGAATCATCACTTTAAAGATACTAGCTGGGCTTGAAAAAAGCATGGAAGTTATTAGAGAAACCCTTTCTGGAGAAGTAAAAGAACTAAAATCTAACCAAGTTGAAATCAAAAAGGCTATTAATGAGGTGCAAATATGGGGGCGCTAACTGCTAGGATAAATGAGGCAGAAGACAGAATCAGTGATATAGAAGATGGAAAATAAAGAAGCTGAGAAAAAGAGAGATAAACAACTACTGGATCACAAGGGCAGAATTCGAGAGATAAGCGATACCATAAGATGAAACAACATTAGAATAATTGGGATCCCAGAAGAAGAAGAGAGAGAGAGAGGGGCAGAAGGTATAATGGAGCAAATTATAGTAGAGAACTTCCCTAATTTGGGAAAGGAAACAGGCATGAAAATCCAGGAAGCACAGAGAACCCCTCTCAAAATCAATAAAAATAGGTCAACACCCTGACATCTAATAGTAAAACTTACAAGTCTCAGAGACAAAGAGAAAATCCTGAAGGCAGCTCGGGAGAAGAGATCTGTAACCTACAATGGTAGAAACATTAGATTGGCAACAGACCTATCCACAGAGACCTGGCAGGCCAGAAAGGACTGGCAGGATATATTCAGAGCACTAAATGAGAAAAATATGCAGCCAAGAATACTCTATCCAGCTAGGCTGTCATTGAAAATTGAAGGAGAGATAAAAAGCTTCCAGGACAAACAAAAACTAAAGGAATTTGCAAACACGAAACCAGCCCTACAAGAAATCTTGAAAGGGTTCCTCTAAGCAAAGAGAGAGCCTAAAAGCAACATAGACCAGAAAGGAACACAGACAATATACAGTAACAGTCACCTTACAGGCAATACAATGGCACTAAATTCCTATCTTTCAATAGTTACCCTGAATGTAAATGGGCTAAATGCCCCAATCAAAAGACACAGGCTATCAGATTGGATTAAAAAACAAGACCCATCGATATGCTGTCTGCAAGAGACTCATTTTAGACCCAAAGACACCCCCAGATTGAAAGTGAGGGGGTGGAAAACCATTTACCATGCTAATGGACAGCAAAAGAAAGCTGGTGTGGCAATCCTTCTATCAGACAAATTAGATTTTAAACCAAAGACTGTAATAAGAGATGAGGAAGAACACTATATTCTACTTAAAGGGTCTATCCAACAAGAAGATCTAACAATTGTAAATATCTATGCCCCTAACATGGGAGCAGCCAATTATATAAGGCAATTAATAACAAAAGCAAAGAAACACATCAACAACAATACAATAATAGTGGGGGACTTTAACACCCCCCTCACTGAAATGGACAGATCGTCTAAGCAAAAGATCAACAAGGCAATAAAGGCTTTAAATGACACACTGGACCAAATGGACTTCACAGACATATTCAGAACATTCCATCCCAAAGCAACGGAATACACATTCTTCTCTAGTGCCCATGGAACATTCTCCAGAATCGATCACATCCTAGGTCATAAATCAGGTCTCAACCGGTACCAAAAGATTGGGATCATTCCCTGCCTATTTTCAGACCACAATGCTTTGAAACTGGAACTCAATCACAGGAGGAAAGTTGGAAAGAACTCAAATACATGGAGGCTAAAGAGCATCCTACTAAAGAACGAATGGGTCAACCAGGAAATTAAAGAAGAATTAAAAAAATTCATGGAAACCAATGAAAATGAAAACACAACTGTTCAAAATCTTTGGGATGCAGCAAAGGCAGTCCTAAGAGGAAAGTATATAGCAATACAAGCCTTTCTCAAGAAACAAGAAAGGTCTCAAGTACACAACCTAACCCTACACCAAAAGGAGCTGGACAAAGAACAGCAAATAAAGCCTAAACCCAGCAGGAGAAGAGAAATACTAAAGATCAGAGCAGAAATTAATGAAATAGAAACCAAAAGAACAGTAGAAGAGATCAATGATACTAGGAGCTGGTTCTTTGAAAGAATTAACAAGATTGATAAACCCCTGGCCAGACTTATCAAAAAGAAAAAAGAAATGACCCAAATCAACAAAATCATGAATGAAAGAGGAGCGATCACAACCAACACCAAAGAAATACAAACAATTATAAGAACATATTATGAGCAACTCTATGCCAGCAAATTAGATAACCTGGAAGAAATGGATGCATTCCTAGAGGTGTATCAACTACCAAAACTGAACCAGGAAGAAATAGAAAACCTGAACAGACCTATAACCCCTAAGGAAATTGAAGCAGTCATCAAAAATCTCCCAACAAACAAAAGCCCAGGGCCAGATGGCTTCCCAGGGGAATTCTACCAAACATTTCAAGAAGAATTAATACCTATTCTTCTGAAACTGTTCCAAAAAATAGAAATGGAAGGAAAACTTCCAAACTCATTTTATGAGGCCAGCATTACCTTGATCCCCAAACCAGACAAAGACCCCATCAAAAAGGAGAATTACAGACCAATATCCCTGATGAACATGGATGCAAAAATTCTCACCAAAATACTAGCCAATAGGATCCAACAGTACATTAAAAGGATTATTCACCACGATCAGTGGGATTTATCCCTGGGTTGCAAGATTGGTTCAACATCCGCAAATCAATCACCGTGATACAATACATTAACAAAAGAAAGAACAAGAATCATATGATCCTCTCAATAGATGCAGAAAAAACATTTGACAAAGTACAGCATCCTTTCTTGATCAAAACTCTTCAGAGTATAGGCATAGAGGGTACATACCTCAATATCATAAAAGCCATCTATGAAAAACCTACAGCGAATATCATTCTCAATGGGGAAAAACTGAGAGCTTTCCCCCTAAGGTCAGGAACACGGCAGGGATGTCCACTATCACCACTTCTATTCAACATAGTATTTAGAAGTCCTAGCCACAGCAATCAGACAACAAAAAGAAATTAAAGGCATCCAGATTGGCAGAGAAGAAGTCAAACTCTCACTCTTTGCAGATGATATGATACTTTATGTGGAAAACCCCAAAGACTCCACCCCAAAACTGCTAGAACTCATACAGGAATTCAGTAAAGTGGCAGGATATAAAGTCAATGCACAGAAGTCAGTGGCATTCCTATACACCAACAACAAGACAGGAGAAAGAGAAATTAAGGAGTCGATCCCATTTACAATTACACCCAAAACCATAAGATACCTAGGCATAAATCTAACCAAAGAGACAAAGGATCTGTACTCAGAAAACTATAAAATACTCATGAAAGAAATTGAGGAAGACACAAAGAAATGGAAAAACGTTCCATGCTCATGGATTGGAAGAACAAATATTGTGAAGATGTCAATGCTACCTAGAGCAATCTACACATTCAATGCAATCCCCATCAAAATACCATCCACTTTTTTCGAAGAAATGGAACAAATAATCCTAAAATTTGTATAGAACCAGAAGAGACCCCGAATAGCCAGAGGAATGTTGAAAAAGAAAACCAAAGCTGGCGGCATCATAATTCCGGACTTCCAGCTCTATTACAAAGCTGTCATCATCAAGACAGTATGGTACTGGCACAAAAACAGGCACATAGATCAATGGAACAGAATAGAGAGCCCAGAAATGGACCCTCAACTCTATGGTCAACTCATCTTTGACAAAGCAGGAAAGAATGTCCAATGGAAAAAAGACAGTCTCTTCAACAAATGGTGTTGGGAAAACTGGATAGCCACATGCAGAAGAATGAAACTGGACCATTTCCTTACACCACACACAAAAATAGACTCCAAATGGTTGAAAGACCTCAATGTGAGACAGGAGTCCATCCAAATCCTAAAGGAGAACACAGGCAGCAACCTCTTCGACCTCAGCTGCAGCAGCTTCTTCCTAGAAACATCGCCAAAGGCAAGGGAAGCAAGGGCAAAAATGAACTATTGGGACTTCATCAAGATAAAAAGCTTTTGCAAAGCAAAGGAAACAGTCAACAAAACCAAAAGACAACCGACAGAATGGGAGAAGATATTTGCAAATGACATATCCGATAAAGGGCTAGTATCCAAAATCTATAAAGAACTTATCAAACTCAACACCCAAAGAACAAAGAATCCAATCAAGAAATGGGCAGAAGACATGAACAGACATTTGTCCAAAGAAGACATCCAAATGGCCAACAGACACATGAAAAAGAGCTCAATATCGCTCAGCATCAGGGAAATCCAAATCAAAACCTCAATGAGATACCACCTCACACCAGTCAGAATGGCTAAAATTAACAAGTCAGGAAACGACAGATGTTGGCAGGGATGTGGAGAAAGGGGAACCCTCCTACACTGTTGGTGGGAATGCAAGCTGGTGCAGCCACTCTGGAAAATAGTATGGAGGTTCCTCAAAAAGTTGAAAATAGAGCTACCATATGATCCAGCAATTGCACTACTGGGTATTTACCCCAAAGATACAAAAGTAGGGATCTGAAAGGGTACGTGCACCCCGATGTTTATAGCAGCAATGTCCACAATAGCCAAACTGTGGAAAGAGCCAAGATGTCCATCAACAGATGAATGGATAAAGAAGAGGTGGTATATATATACAATGGAATATTATGCAGCCATCAAAAGGAATGAGATCTTGCCATTTGCAACGACGTGGATGGAACTGGAGGGTGTTATGCTGAGCGAAATAAGTCAATCAGAGGAAGACATGTATCATATGACCTCACTGATATGAGGAATTCTTAATCTCAGGAAACAAACTGAGGGTTGCTGGAGTGGGGGGTGGGGTGGGAGGGATGGGGTGACTGGGTGATAGACACAGGGGAGGGTATGTGCTCTGGTAAGCACTGTGAATTGTGCAAGACTGTTGAATTTCAGACCTGTACCTCTGAAACAAATAATGCAATATATGTTAAGAAAAAAAAGAAGAAGAAGAAGATAGCAGGAGGCGAAGAATGAAGGGGGGGAAATCGGAGGGGTAGACGAACCATGAGAGATGATGGACTCTGAAAAACAAACTGAGGGTTCTAGAGGGGAGGGGAGTGGGAGGATGGGTTAGTTCTGCACATTCTGCATGGAGCACTGGGTGTTATGCACAAACAATGAATCATGGAACACTACATCTAAAACTAATGATGTAATGTATAGGGATTAACATAACAATAAAAAAATTTAAAAAAACAAACAGGTTTAACTGGATGCATCATGCAATCTTGATTCTTTTAATAGCTTCAGGTGAGTAAAAGACTTTTAATGGGCCAACCACAGAGTGGAACTCTGTCCTTCTGGCCATCCTTTCTTGCTGGACTCTCATGCTTGCTTGTTAATGCAGTCTCATTTTCTGAAGCTGTTCTGACCATTGCCCTTGACTCTTACATGTTTTAAGTTCTTTCCCTGGTTCTGTGTCTCCACCCAGGCCTTGTGTTTGAACTGTAAACTGATTTCCCATCCAAGAAATCCATCTGATTTTTAGTATTCACCTTTTCAACATCTTGTGCTATAGCAATTACTTCTCTGATGTCACTTCATTCTTAGAATATTGAGTATTGAAACCTAAGGAAAAAAGGTACCTATTTTAATCATGAGTTTCAGCACACTTTAAGAGCAACTGATGAGAAAAAGTGTGTTTCTGGATATTGCTCCACTGAGGATGTTTTACCTCTGAGCTGGGAAGAGGAGGGCACAATGATTCTTAAGCAATGTTTTGTTATGTGAACACTAAGACATGATCTATATAATGTGATGAAGATGAAGGAAAGAAGAAAAAGAAGACAAACTGGCATAAGAGCTAAGTGCTTCATAATATATGGCATTTTTAAGCCTGTGACAAAAGTGTGGGGATTAGAAATCAAGAAATAAATCAGAGCAATAAAATTGGTAGTGTCCACCACATACAAAACAAAACAAAACAAAACAAAAGAAAACAAAACAAAACAAAACAAAAAACAGCAGGTACTTTTGGATTTTAAAGGGCTATTAAGTACAGTGCATATCAAATATGAGACATGGTCAAGGCTGTAATCCCAGGAAAATGCATAGACTTAAATGCATTAATTAGGTAAGGAAAATGAATACAAATAAATCTTCAACTCAAGATGGTGGAAAATAACGTAAAATAAGTATGGAAATTAGAGGAAGATACACAGAAATTACTACATTTAAGACAGAAAAAATCTTCATAGCTGATAAATAATTCTAAGGACTGGTTTCTTTGAAAACATTAACGAGATGAACATGTCTCTGCAAAGATTAGTGAAGGGGAAAAAAGAATACATGCAAATTAAGGATGAGAGAGGACATTCACATACATAGAGGAGATTAAGAAATGGGAGAAATATATATTCTGGTCTATGTTAATAATCTGGATTAAGTGAGCAATTTACAAAGACTATAAACCTTACTGCAGAAAAACAAGAGAATGAAGAGAAAAATTAACAAATTTGTCAAAGAACTATTTCCTCAAAGATTTCTAGTCCTAGGCAGTTTCATGGATAAATTCTTTGGACTTTATGGAACTTCTGCTATTTAAATTGCAGAGAAAAAGAGGAAAGCTAACCTAATCTGCTTTTAAAATTTAGGTTAACCTTAAATGTGAAACTGGAGAAAGAAGATCTTTCGAAAGAAAACTGTATATCAGCTTTTCTTATTAACATAAATAGAAAAAATCCTCTCATATCTGTAAATAAAATACACCACATGACCAAATAGGTTTTCCTCTAGATTTCTAAATATACATATATAAATATCTTAATAACCAAAAAAGACCAAAAAAAAAATCATTTCAACTAATTCCAGAAAGATATTTTTATAGAATTCACTTACATTCCTGACTTACAATAAACACAAAGAAATCTGAGTAATTTAGTAATATGTGTCCTTAATTCACAGAATTAATGGAATTATTGAAACTATCACACTTAGTGTCTTCGCAATACTAGGGTGGTCCTATTAAAGTTGGAGTTAAGATAAAGATGTGTGCCCATGAATTAGCCTCACACTGGTCTTCCAGCTTCTAATCTCACCAAACTTCTTCCCCTTCTCTGCAGTTGGGTCAGCATGTTCCTTTAATCTGTACATCTAGTCATGTTACTGTTCTTCATAACTTTAATTACTTCCTTTTGTTCTCAGGATGGGAAACAAAATCTTTAAGATGGCTTCTCTGTCCTGCAGAATGGGGTTCCTCCCCAGCTCTTCTTCCTCACCTTAGTGGGTTGGTACCTGCAAGTTACTTGGAGAAGTGTAGGGCAGACACAGTGATGGTGATGAGGAGGAGAAGAAAGGCATTCTCCCTGGAGCTCTACTCTCTAGTCCTCTGGCCTTCCATCAGCCCCTCAACCATGGTATATACCCTCCTTCTCAGTGCCCTTACATGTCTCCTTCCTGCCTAGACCATGTGTCCATTCTTCAGCGAGGTACCATCCTTCAAAACTCAGCCTCTTATGACTCCTTGACATTGATCTTCATTTCACTTAGTGGAATTTTAATTATGTGTTTGTGTGATTGTTTTTTCAAATTTCTGGAAAAGAGGCTCTGATTCATACAACCCATGTCAGGTCCCTGTCTAGTCTAACCAACCATGTTCAGAGGTGCAGACTACTGTGGCTGCTGGCGGGCCCCCCAGTCTTCCATCTTGGATGATGAGGAAGGGGACAGAGTTGCTAGTGATGAGGGGATTGGACAGGCCACCCATCATAAGCAGTGCTATGCGAAATAGTTCTGGAAGTGCTAACCAAGAAATATGAAAGATAAGAAAAAAGATACACATACACAAATGCACACATATGCCTCCCCACACACATATATACACACATTCCTCACTAGAGAATGCTTAAACGATTCAACAGAAAAAAATCCTTTAACTTTAAGGACCATTTGTAAAGGTGTCACTTACAAAGTTAGTGTATAGAATTATGATTCAAGATGACAGAATGAGCACATGTTTCAGTCCTTCCCCTCACGTCCCAATCCCTAGACATTATATATAGCAAAAGGGCACCCAATTCCTAATAGTTTGAGAGTGAAACAAAAGCTGCGATCTTTTTGGCATAAGTTATGTTGAATCCCTGAAAGGTGGAAAAAAAAAAAGTAAATGAGTTCAATTTGGATAGGAGAGTCACATTTCAAAACCTGGTAGAGCAGTTATATGCATAATGGGCAATACAGAGGTGTGGACATCAAGAGTCAGAGGGGTTTGGGGATAGCATGGAACAACCCAGTGGGTAGCCCATCAACATCCTACACCACCACCTCCACCAACACATGGAACTTTGGGTCAGGTAGTGAGTACAGGATAATCTGCCCCAGGAGTGCCTAAGAGAGAGCGTGCCCAATGCTTAGATGGTGGTAACACCCAGAACAAAGAGACAACTCTCCATGTGGAAGAACAGTCCCTGGCACCTCCCACAGGGCAGCAGTCCTCATCATTTCCCTTCACAATGAAGGCTGAACTCAAGCATTTGTGCAGAGACCTGGGGACCATCACACACTTACAGAACATTAACACCGTTAGAGAGAGCTACCTGGTGCAACTACCCAGAGAAAACAGAGTTAACACAAGACAAAGAGGACAATGGTCCCCAGAGAAATGCAAGAGAATATTCTACTCATGGAAGATCCTGGAATTGAAAGCTTGATTGTCAAAATTTAAAAAAACAAAAAAACAAAAAAACCCCACAATGCATTGGGTATTGAATGAAGTGTTGAATCACTAAATTCTACCCCTGAAACTGGAATTTAAATAAAAACTTAAAAGAAAAACAAAACAAAAACCCTCAACATCATAGATGGGCTGGCAAGCAAAATTAGGGAAAATGGAGAATAGAATAAAACAATTCTCACAAAATACAAAGTCAAAAGGATCAAATGTCTAGTAGGAAAGTAGAAAAGGAAGGATAGATCCAGAAGGTCCAGTGCCAATCCAATAGGAGTTTCAGAAGGAGGGGAACAGGGAAAATGTGGGAGAAGAAATCCTCAAGCAAAAATAGGGGATATATGTTTCCAAATTAAAGAAGGGCATGTCTTCCCATTTCAAGAGGAGGATATTGTGGAAAAGACCTCTCACTTGTACAGGTGGAATTTCAAAATGCCAAGGACAGAGACAAAAATCTCTAAATATGAGAAAGATGGATGGGGTGCTGTAATGAAACTAGACTCAGATCAGTGACATTGGTGCCCTGGATGCAGAAAGGAGGTTGAGTGATACATTCAATCATGTGGAATAAATAACTTCATAATACAATTCTGCATCCAGAAAAAACTATCACTTAAGTGTGTAGACAATACAGAATTTTTCTGACATGCCAGAAATTATAAAGTTGATGCCCACAGACTATTCTGAAAGAATTGTAGAACAACGTGGTCCAACAATGAAAAGCAAAAGAACCCAAGGGAAGAAATAGGATGCAAGAAGCAGTTAAAGATGTAAATAACAAAGGTATATAAAGTACCGTATCAGTTGAATAAAGTTTAAATACACACTATACAATACTGTATACCATTTATGGACACATGTAGATACAGAAAAATATAAAACCATGAAGGGAATGATACATATTGAATTTAGAATAGAGGTTAACTCTGGGGAATGAGGAGTAACAGGATTGGGAGTTTCAATTCTATAGGTAATGCTTTATTTTTTTTTTTAAGACAGTCTTGAGCAAATACAGCTAAGTGTTAACATCTGCAAAATTGGATATTGAAAACATGGAGTTTGTTATATTATTATTTCTCATTTTCTGTACATTTGAAAACTTTCAGAATGATTTTAAAGAGTGGAGTAGAAGTGAGGGAGTGGACAAAGCTTGTGTTGATCACCTCTTAAGGTATCTTGTAGTGAATGAGCAGAGGGGTCGGGCGGAAACTGGAGTGGGTTGTGGCATCACTGGAGAGTGTTGTGGAAGGAAATGAGTTGGTGGAGGAATGATACTGAGCTGGGGAGGACAGGAAAGGCTAACTGGAGGAGTCAAGATGGGAAGAATGCTGAGCACCTGAGGAAGTATTTGCCTTTCATAGAATCCGGAAGTCACTTCTTCCCCTTGAACCTGAGGAGGGAAGACAGAGGTGGGATTATGGACACAGGTGGGTTTATAGAACTTGATGGTGAAAATAAAAAGCAATTCTCCCAAGATGTATTCTATTTTATCAGTGATAAACACATTGAAACCATCATTCGAGGGTAGGCAGAGTGATACGGGGATGGCTTTTTGTGTTGCTAAATCAGGTTTATTGAGATATTATTTATATAATGGTAAGATTCACCCCTTTTTTAATATAGAGTTCTATGCATTTTAACAAACACATATAGGCACAGCCACAATTGATATAAAAAGGTCTATCATCGCCCCAAATTCTGTTGTTGTTTTTTTTTTAGAAAGAGGGGACACAAGTGAGTGAGGGGGTAGGGGCAGAGGGAGGAGAATCCCAACCAGGCTCCACACTTAGTGTGGAGACCAACACAGGGTTCGATCTCATGACCCTGAGATCATGATCTGAGCGGAAATCAAGAGTTGGATGCTCAACCAGCCACTGAGCCACTCAGGCACCCCTAAAATTCTGTTGTGCCCTTTATAGCCAACAGTTCTCCCTACCCCAGACCCTGCCAGCCACTGATCTGATTTCTGTCCTCATAGTTTTGTCTTTTCCAAAGTATCATATTGTTTTATATAGTATGTAGTTTCCGCTGTTTTAAATTTTTATTCTAGTATACTTAACATACAGTGTTATATTAACTGCATGTGTACAATATAGTGATTCAGCAATTCTATACATTACTCAGTGCTCATCAAGATAAGTGTGCTCTTAATCCCCTTCACTTATTTTTCACCCATCCCCCCACCCAAACCCTCTGGTAACCATCTGTGAATTCTCTACAGTTAAGATTCTGTTTTTGGGTTGTCTCTCTCTTTTTTTTTTTTTTGCCTTTGCTCATTTGTTTTGTTTCTTAAATTCCACATACAAGTGAAATCATATGGTATTTGTCTTTCTCTGATTCACTTGTTTCCCTTAGCATTTTACTTTCCAGGTCCATCCATGTCATTGCAAATGGCAAGATATCATTCTTTTTATTGGCTGAATAATATTCCATTTTTCCAAAGAAGACATCCAGATGGCCAACAGACACATGAAAAGATGCTCAACATCACTAATCATCAGGGAAATGCAAATCAAAACCACAATGAGATACCACCTCACACCTGTCAGAATGTCTAAAATCAAAAACACAAGAAACAACAGGCGTTGATGAGGATATGGAGAAAAAGTAACCCTCCTGTGCTGTTGGTGGGAATGCAAGTTGGTGTAGCCACTGTGGAAAACAGTATGGGGCTTCCTCAAAAAAATGAAAAACAGAACTACTATATGACCTAGTAATTGCACTACTGGGTATTTACCTAAAGAATACAAGAATAGTAATTCAAAGTGATACATGCACCCCTATGTTTATAGCAACATTATTTACATTAGCCAAGATTTGGAATCAGCCCAAGTATCTATTGATAGATGAATAGATAAAGAAGATGTGATACATATGTACAATGGAATATTACTCAGCCATAAAAAAGACTGGCTTTGAAGTCTGGCTTTTTGCATTTAAGAACACATTTGAAATTCATATGTTTTACACATTTTACATGTATCAGTGATTCATTCTTTTTTTTATTGCTGAGTGGAATACCATTGTATGGATTTGGGCTATCTATAGTTATTTCCAGGGAATTCTGAAGAAAGGCACTCTAAACATTCATGCACAGGTTTTGTGTGACTTTTCATCTTTCTTGAGTAAATACTTGGGAATGGGATCAGTGGGTCATGTGGTAAATTTATGTTCAAATTTATAGGAAACTGCTGAACTAATTTCCAAAGTGACTATACCACAGATATGGGCTTTTGAGGTAAAGGGGAAGGCATGAAATCAGCAACTGGGAGAGTGGTATATTCCTTATTCTCTGCACTGCTCCGCAGCCTACGAGCCTCCCCACCATTGACGGTGTAATCTTAACTTCCCTGTCTGCTGGCTCCTGGTTGGGCTTGCCAGTGGAAGGCACTGGCAGGAGATTGAGGGCAGGAGAGAGAAAATTCTAGCCGTTTTCCCCCTGATCCCTCCAGAATCCATGCTCCTGCAAGATGTCCTCTTGTCCTCTGGTCGTGACTCCAGCACCCTCCATGATTCAGTAATACTGCTTCCTTCTCCTCTTGTCCCTTCAGATTTTAGAAGGTAACAGCTCCCCACCTTTGCTCATCTCTGAGGATATTAAGGACATCTCTTGGTGTTTCTCTTTCTTTTTTTAAAGATTTTATTCAGTTATTTGACCGAGAAAGAGAGAGAGAGCCACAAGCAGGGGAGCAGCAGGCAGAGGGAGAGGGAGAAGCAGGCTCCCCACTGAGCAGGGAGCCCGATGTGGAGCTCGATCCCAGGACCCTGGGATCATGACCTGAGCCAAAGGCAGATGCTTAACCAATTGAATCACCCAGGCACCCCCTTAGTGTTTTTCTTAAATCTGCCCCCAGAGATCCTTTTATTTAAAAAGTCCTTTGAGCCATCTGTTTTGGACCCTACTCTCTGCTGGGATTTTGACTAGTTGTGTGAGACAGCACTCTTTAGGGGACTCAGTAAGATTTCTAGGGGCTCTTGCATGCCCGTTTGACGTTTGTGTTGAAGAATTTAAAAGTGAGACCAGGCACTCTGAAGATATGATTTTATCTAGAAAATGTCAACTGCATAGTTGTAGGTATGGAGATCAGATCAGGTTTGATCAAGGCGAAGATTGAACAAGAGAGTAGTGACAGTAGGAAGACCAGACTGGTTCTTATCCATCAGGGCTCAGCTCAAAGGAACTATTTCTGATTGCTTTTTCTAAAGAGACTCCCCTGACACCTTCTATTTTCTCAACTGATTATTTCCTTCATTACATTATCACAATCTATAATTTTCATGCTTGTTCACTTGTTTACGTATCTCCCCATAGAGGTTAAGCTTTGCCTTCATGGGATTGTCTATTATGTTCTCTGCTGCATCTCAATGCTTAGGACAGTGAGTGGCACAAAGTATGGGTCAATAAAGCATACTAATCTTTTCCACTCAACCCGTGTTTTGCCTTATTCATTTATCATAGTGTGTTTCCCTTTGAGAAAACAACTCTGTATTCTCCCTACCGACATTCCTATTATGTATGTCAACACATTCCTCATATGTGGTAATTTGAATCTGAATCAGTTTTTCTAAGGCTGGAAGCCTGGGGATATAGGCTGGTATATTTTTCTTAATGAAAAAGTTGATCATGAAGGTACATACACATTCAGGTTGTGTCAGATATGAAGAAATGCCCATCTCTGAAGAGGGGGCAACATCAGAAATCATAAAGTCGATTCCTTGAACTGAAATCTGAACATATGGAAATTGAGAGAAATAGGTTAAGCCCAGAGAATTAGATTACCCAAGAAATAACTGGAAAAAATATTCTTTTCTCTCATAAAGAACTTGAGTCATTTCACACACACCTAAGGTTATGTCATGAATATGATAAATGGCTCTTCATCCCACAGAGCCAAATAGATGACTTTTAAATAAAGAGACAAGGTGCAGCAGGGTAGTAAGACCTATTTAAAAACCAGAATTAATAGAGAATTCAACCTATACTAATATATACAAATACTATACACTGTGCTTTCTGGGAGGGAGGTTGAAGTTATTGGAGTCTTTCACATTTACATCTTTGTTTTGCTTTTTTGTTTTGCTTTAGAGAGAGAGAGCATGAGCAGAGGAGGGAGGAGCAGAGGGAGAGAGAGAATCTGAAGCAGACTCCACGCCCAGCACAGAGCTCACTCGATGCAGAGCTTGATCTCACAACCCTGAGATCACGACCTGAGCCAAAACCAAGAGTCAGAAGCTTAACCGACTGAGCCACTCAGGCACTCCTCACATTTACATCTTTGATATTTGAATATTGTTACAAGTGACATGTGCTACTATTGTATGAAGAAAAAAATTACAAATACTTAACGTTAACAATTACCAGCTAAACTAAATTACTTTTATAATCAGAAAATAACCCAATGTTTTAACCTATAATAATAGCAGCACTTGGAAAATGCAGGCTTGTGAGTCGAACAGACTTAGCATGAAATCCCATGTTCCTTTGCTGATTGAGCTGAATGATACTAAGTTACCTCCCTAATCTCACATTTCCTCATCCACAAAATGGAGATGACAACTGTTAGCTCCCTTTGGTGGTTGGGACACTGTTTCAAAATTTACTTTAGGTGTTCACTGTAGTGTCTAGCACAAAATGCTGGCTCTCTCTCTAACTTCAAAGGGATATGATACTCAGAGTGATTTTTTGTATGTATGTATGTTTTTTTTTTTCTGAAACAAAATCACTCAACTGCAGAAAACATGCGCTCTTTCCACGCCTTTCATTTTTCTGTTAATTGCACCTGTATTCTCCCAGGCTTAAACAAAACAAAACAAAACAAAACAAAACAACAGCAACAACAAAAACTCAGGGTCGATGTATCTCCCTCCTTCAACCCCTATACCCATCCATTACCAAATTCAGTTGACTTCTTTTTCATAGAAAGATCATATATATATTTTTTCTATTTCTGCTACCATGGTTTGAACTTCATGCTTACTCCAGTTTCACACCAGTGTGACCCAGTAAGACTTCCTGCTCCCTCGAACCCTGACATGTGCCATCTCTCTCCTCCTGTCTCCTGAGACCACCTATCTTACTCTTTTGCTATATGTGTCCCATGTCCTGGCAGTGACCGGTGCATGCTTAACCACTGTTGGGTGAACAAATGTGGGGAGACTTTCTCAACACCTAACACAACACTACCCAATTTATGCAACATCCCCCAGTAGAAACCACCTCAGTTAGGCAGCTATCCTCCCTGTCCTCCATCACTACCCCGTATAGAATACGCCGTCATCAACCCCTCTGCTAAAATTTACCTATTCTTTAAGATACTTTTCGCAATCCAGTTGTTATGAGAAATCTGTATTATATAATCTGCCTTTCCTCAAGTTTTTTACCACTTACTTTTAATTGATCATTAAAAGTGATGACAAACACGACCCTGTGCTCTCATTGGTATCATTTACTGTTATTTTGCAAGTGTTGGTCACAACTAAAGCTGCAACTAAACTGTGACTTTCATGAGACCAGAGACGAGGATTGACCTGAGCACAGAGCAAAAACTCCGTGTTTACCAATAATTGATTAATATATGAGATCTTTATTTTTGCAGGACAGCATACACAAAGCTGAAATTTGAAAAATGCAGGAAAAACTCAGGTGGCTGAAGCTATAAGGATGTGTTGGATCTCTTGACTCTCCTTGGAGAATCTGCACCTTGGATTCACATGGAGGATTGTGTTAATTCCTGTGGGCAGAATCTGCCTGAATATAAGCTCATATCTTTAAATGAGACAACAGAGACATAGTTATACTTTTCTGTAAACTTGCTCATTGGTTTTCTGAGAGGTAGCCAGATGAGGGCAATTTGCTAAATTAAACAGATTTGAGCTTGATGAATTACCCAGGTCTCTTCTGTTCATCTTCCAGCCTTCCTGGAGCACCCTTCTGACAGCCCCCCGAGCTCCTCTCCTCTTTATTTTTCTCCCTGGTCCTTAGGACAAACTACATATTTCACGTGTTTGTTTCTTTGTCTGTCTTCCTCCTTGACATGGGGATTTTTCTCTTTTGTTAACTGCTGCATCCTTAGCACCTACAACAGTACCAGACATACAACATAACTAAGGGATAAATGAATGGATGCATGAGTGAATGAGTGCCTCTCCGAGGAACTATCAAAAACTAAACAGGTTTGGTGAGTGATGACTGACTATAATGGGGGATTCCAGCCGATCTGCTCATGGGATTCTCTAGAACACATGGAGAATTGGGTGGGATAACAGACGATAATGATCTCATGCCCCAGGCACAACTCCTTGGCCCGCCATTGATTCCAGCCAAGCTGCAGTGCACAGAGTTCTGAGCAAGCTCCATTTTACCTCTCCCCAGTACACTGAAGAGGGACTTTCCCTGGAGCCTTCTCTGGGACATTGGAGCCTGAAGGGCCTGGGCAGGTGCGACAACATACCTAAGCAAACATCCCTAGAGGCAATCTTCCTTCGATGGGGGGGAGAAGCTGGTGGATAAAGGTTCTAGTCCCTGTCTGGATGTTTGTATGCATCCCAGAAGGTTCTGGTGGATTAAGTCTCCCCTTGTCTGCTCTGTGTTAGTTTTCTCTTCTTCCCTATGTGACCCTTCCTGCTTTCTCATTCTTGCTTCCTTTGCTTTTGGGGACCCAAACTGAAGCAGAAGGGTGTTTGAATTAACCCAATGATGCAAACTCCAGCAGGCTCACCTACCCAAAATAATTGTGTTAGATCAGGAGTCAGAACTGAGATTCTCCTTCTGGCTGTTCCAATGCTTTGGACTCCACAGGGTATCACTCAATCAAAAGCACTTAAGGCCATATCCTTATTAATTATCTTTTAAAAAATTCACTTCCTTTCTTTTTGTTTTTAAGACTTATTTATTTACTTTAGAGAGCAAGAGAGCGTGTGGGAACAGGGGGAGGGGCAGAGGGAGGGGAGAAAGAAGCCCAAGCTGACTCCATGCTGAGCGCAGAGCCCGAGGCGAGGCTTGATCCCAAGACCCATGAGACCATGACCTGAGCTGAAACCAAGAATTGGACACTTCACTGGCTGAGCCACCTAGGCACCCCAAATTCACTTCACTTCTTGATGAAATGTTCTGTGTGGGTCTTGCCCAAGAATTTTTCCTGTGAGCTGGAAAATTTCAGAGGTGGCAGGTCTGAGGCATTTCGCCTCAAACCTATTTCCTAGTGCACCTTAGGTTTGCTTTCTTTCACAGCTGCACAGCTCAGGCTGTGCACAAAATGGTAAGAGGTAAAGAAAGCTGCATCACTCAAAGGTCGGACAGTGCCTTCGGCCCCTAACTGACAGCACATGTGATGATTCTGGCCTTGAGATTTTTCGCTCAATTACCAAAAGCTTCCTGCCAGGGGCCCTTCCAATTGTGTTTTATGGAGCCTCTTTTACAAGTGTATGACGTGGATTTAATTTTTTAATGATTTAGAATCATTTTTAATGATTAAAAAAGCCATTCACCAGCTCAGAATGATTTTATGCCAAACCCAACAAAATGGAGAGGAGTACATTAATTTATGCTCCTATGTCTCATTACTTTGCATGAAGTACTTCCTGCTATCTCTCTGTTTATTTGTGAACATACTCATAGAGGTATGTTTCGTAAGGCACCTATGTCTTGGAATTCAACTATAAAAAAAAGAATGAAGTCCAAATGCCCACTCAGGTAAGATGGCAAAAGGTAGTACATTCCTGCACCCCCACTGCATGTGATAATCCTTCCACTATAATCAGCTGAATAACAGGTCCTGTTATAACAATATTGTACAACTGATGTTTTTGTGTAAGTATTGGGTGCTTGTCATCTAACTTTCTTTCTCTCTCTCTCTCTCTTTTTTCTTTCTTTCCTTCTTTCTCTTTCTTTCGTTCGTTCTTTCGTTCTTTCTTTCTTTCCTTCTCCCATTCTTTTTTCTTTCTTTCTTTCAATAAGGACTATGAGCGACTTCTAGATATTGTTAGGGATTCAGCTTTTTGCTGTTCTTCATTCAGCCTTCTGGACAGTTTCATTGAAAACTGTCTTGAGATTGTTGACCCAAGATTTCAAAAATAAACAAACCTATCATTTACAATGATTTATCCATGTACTTTTGGATTTTCCTGTACAACCACCCAAAATACAGAGACTAATTAGTTGCTAAAGCTGATGTATGACCTTCAGACTTGACCTTCAGATTTGCAATATATCCTTTTATAAAGATTGCCTCGTTCTTTCATTAGTAGTATGAATTTGACCTTACAAATAATTAATGGTACTTTTTAAGTATTTAATAACAGTTAAATACTACTTTTTTCTACTTTATATATTGAAGATCTCGGTAAAATTTAATTTTAAAAAGCTCTTGCTGCTAAAAAAAAAAATTCTGAAAGCCACTCATGGGTCCCACCACAGACACAACCCAGAGTACATAAAGTGAAATCCTCTTCATAAGATGAGGAGCACCGTCTCCTCAGTCAGAGTCCAACCAGCCATGACCTTCAGCTAAACTCACTTTCAGTCACCCTAGCTCTACTTCTTAAATCTCTGGCCTCTGGCTCTGTTTCTATTGATGCTAGGTAGGGAGAAAAATAAATCTGACATACAAATTGTAATAACAACTAAAAGTTATGAAAAGGAAAACAAAACAAAAGTTATGAATAGGACATTACAGAGGGCACACTGTTTAGTTGACAAAACTTTCTGGAAGCTGGTTCATTACCCATATTCAGTTTAGCAGGTTAAATCACTAGGCTATGTGGTGCTCAAGGGATGCTAAGCCAAGGAAGTAAGACATGCACACTGTTGCCCATAAGTGTTCCTTTACCCTATACATTTTACCCTAAAGCCTATGTGTTATCCTGTGTATTTTTATCCTGAAGCCTGTGATTTATCCTGATGCCCATGCTTTTTGAATAATTAAAAAAATCAATTCCAGTACGTAGGAGCATCATCATCTTCATCATAAGCCATAACCTAAACTGACATTGTTCATGCTGCAACAAGTCCATATACAGATGTGCAATTACCCTTTTTTTTGCATTTAAGCCATAGAAAAAAATATATATGAGAGATTCCTTTGAAGTGAATGAATTTTCAGGCCAATATGCCCAGTGATTTTTACGTAATACTGATTGTTCAGCACCAGTTAGTAAGTAAATTTTTTTCCTGACCATGAAGGATCCATACAGAGGAATCTTACCCAATCTCAGGTAGAGCTTCAGATATATGGGTCCCAGACTAGTCTGGACTATTTGGGGATGTGGAAAGAGACATTCTAGCTGGACTAGATAAAGATGATATACTGGAAAGAAGCCAGAATCATGATATAGTGGGCACTCGGGCTTCACTGGATTTCCATATATAGAGATCTCTTATCCACGGATTTAATGCCAACAGTTTATTTCAAACCCAGTGATTTGGAACTTGGAATTTAGAGTAATGCTATAAATAGTTCTCAGGTTTTTTCTGCTTGTGTTATATATTATAGTTGCCCTGTATAAAGTAACCCCAAAGAAAGTTGAAAATCATGGTAATAATACAGAGAGTATCATTACTCCTGAGCGGTCAGTCTACTCTCTATTCCCTGGGTAAGAAAATTGGGTCGTGTTAAAACAGTAAAAGAAATAAAACAAAAATAAAAGGAATATATGGACAGCATTCCTATGGTTTTAGATGTTTATGCAAAGCACAGCTAAATAGGAATTAGAAAACCCAGTTTCTACCACCATGCGCACATGGGACTTGGACAAACCAATTCACCTCGCTCCCCTTGGTTTTGACATGATGTGGAGTCTGTCCCTTTGCAAACTCACAAGGTTAGAGACAAGAACAATGCTGACTCATTTCGTTTTATATAACCATAATGTATGACCATAATGTCAAATGGGTAGGTGATCCTACATTTCTGTAGTCAATTCTAGCCCCCAATTTCCAATGAATGTTTCACTCTTCCTCTCTCAATTCTCCACTGTCTCCTCCTTTATCTCAGAGAATAGAATCAGCCAAAGGAGATGCCCACATACTTCACCCACTTACCTGCACCTCTGCTGATTCACTCCACCATCTTTTCTGTTGTTAAGGATGAACTGTTTTCTGATCAGAGTTCTTTCCCTCCATTTGTCCACTGAATCTCAGGTTCTCTTGCCTAATTAAGAGCATGGCTCTTGCAACTGTTCTTCTTCCTTTTCCTTTCTTCTCAGTTTTTCCCTTCTACTGGCTCATTCCATTCAGCATACAAAAACACTACATCTCCTATCTTATACAAGGCTCCCTGGACCACTAGACTTCTCCAGACACCATCTTGTTTCTCTACCAGCCCCTACAGTGGAACTGCTCTGGGAAGTTTTCTGTAGTTGCTGCATCCACAGCCATTCCTCTATTCTCCTCCAATCCACTCCACTCCAATCAGACCACTCCACTGAAATTTCTTTTGTCACCAATGACCTTTATGTTGCTAAATTCAATGGTCATTTTCCTGTCTTCATCTTACTAAATGTAATGGCAGCAATCAATGCAGTGAATTGCTCTCTTCTCTGAGATACTTCCTTCACTTGGCTTCTAGGGTGCAATGGGGTCTAGGATTCCCTCCTTTTCAGTCTCTTTTGATGATGTCACCTCCTCTTCCCCATCTAAATGGGGCCATTTTCTAGGGCTTTGTCCTTGAACCTCTCCTCCAGTCTCACTCATGCTGGGTGATTTTATCCATTCCCATGGTTTTATATCAGTGGGCTAATATCTCCTAAATTTATATCTCAATCATAACCACTTCCTTCAGCTTGAACTTGGTGTATCCAATGGTCCCTTGAACATCTCCACTTGGATTCACCATAGACATCTCAAACTTAACATGCCTACAACCGCACCCTTGATTTCTGCCTACCTCTCCTCAAACAAAACCCAAAGCAAATGAAAACAACTTGATCTTTTCCTAGTCTTTAGGATCTCAATATAAATGGCAGAACCATTCTTTCAGTTGCTCAGACACAAAACCTTAGGCATCCTTGACATCTTTCTTTTTAATACTCTGAATCCATCCCATTCGCAAATTCTATCAGCTCTGTTTAAAGAGTATATTGCAGGTTTGACCACTTACCAACTCCACTGCTACCACATGAGTCTCACCTGAACTGTTTCAATAATCTTCTAAATGTCCCCTCTCCTTATAGCCTATTCCCCACAGAGAAGACAGAGTTAGTGCTCCCTAGATACCACTCTTATGCTTGAAAAAAAAAAGGCTTCCCATCTTATTTAGAGTAAGTTTCTAAGTCTCTCACCATCAGTTACCAGGTCCTACAGACATTTGCTGCTGACTACCTCTGTGACCTCATGTCCCACAGATCTCTCTCTGGCTCATTCTATTCTAGACACACTGCTCCCTAGACTGTTTCTCAATCACTGTGGATGTTATCCCACCTCGGGGATGTTCACTTGCAGTTTCCTTCAAGAATATGTGGCCATCTTCTCTTAGATGTCTGCAGGGCTCACTTACTATCCTTATAAAGCTTAGCTTCTAGTGTGTTTTGAAGTGGTGGTGGAATAGGGTTTGTTGGACAGTACAATCAAAGAAATAGAAAGCTATTTTTGTGCCTGATAATGCTGTTTGTTATGCAGAAAGTAATAAAGCTGGACAAGGGTCTAGAAAGTGCTAGAGAGGGAGAGGGATGCTGTTTTAGATATGGTAATCAGGGAAGGACTGTCTGGTAAGGTGGCATTTGAATGACAGCCTTAAGGAAGCCTTAACTTCTATTTTACAAATCCTTGAGTGACAGATTTGGTGAATGCCTGCAACTGTACTTGACTTGAATACATTTTTCCTAGTCTTCTCCATCTTATGTACATTTACCAATTTCTCTCAAGTTACTGAACCCTTGAGGAACTAATATATGATACCAGCTATTGCTGAAAAGATTTGAGACACTGAGGTAGCCCTTTTCTTAAGTGGAATATTTAACTATGTATGTGTCAGAGTGAACATAAAGAGATAATGTGACTTTTTTTACTCTAAATTTTATTTCCTTTCTTGTCTTACTATATTTTTTATCACTTCCAAAGTAATAAAAAAGAAATAGCAGGTACATGTTATTTCTTGATGTAGTAGAAACACATCCAATGTTTCACCTGCAGGTATGATCTTGATCCTGGTATAGATTTTCAAATATTCTCAATTATATCAAGTTTACTAAGACTTGTGTCTTGTTCTACTGCAAAAAGATTTTGCATTTTATCACATACACTTCAGCCTCTATGAGATAGAATATGCTTTTTTATCTAATAGTAGGATGATTCCATTATTGCAACTCCTAATATCATTATAATCCTGGTGTTAAGGCTGCTAGCTGGTGATGTATATTTCTATTAGCACACTCCTGGAATCCGTTTGTTTAATTTAGAATGTTTACATTTATACTCACAAGTGAGATTGATGAAAAGCTTCTCTTTTTTTGCTTTGATGAATTGTTGAATCAGAGCTATATTCAGTCTACAAAAGAACTAAGAAGCTCCTTTTCTTATATGTTCTAGCACAATTTAAATAACATACGTCTTATGTGGTGCCTGAAGTTTTGAAAAAAGATTTACTCATGAATCCCTTTGAGTTGGTGCTGTTCTGAAAGGTAGCACTGTAATTCATTTTATATTTTCTCTCATGATTATGGCTATATTTATAGCTTTTATTTCATTTTGAGAAGTTTTTTAAAATTATATTTTACTATAAAATTATCTATTTCATCTATATTTTTAAATGTATCAGGATAGAGTTGTATGAACTATTTACTATTTTATTGAATTTTGTCTGTATTTGTTTCCTAATTTTGTGAATTTGTATTTTCTTCTTTATTTTAATTCAATTTTGTTTAATTTTCACTTTTTGTATTTGTATCTTCTTTGTTCCCTGATTAGTTTAAAATAAGTACTTCTACTGTTTATGTACTTTTGGAAAAATAGTTCTCGAATCAATTAATGAATTCTCCTGGTCTTCTCTAATTCAATTAAGAAACATGATTATTTGTGTAGCTTGTGTCTGCTCTTACCTTTGGGAAACACTATTTTATGTAGGAGTATTTATTAGAGTAACTCAACCTATTCATTAAGCTGATAATTTTTCTCTCATAATATTTGTCTTTGATATCCTTCATCTATACTCTAGAGAGATTTCATGAATTGATAGCTTAGCTCGCTAATTTGAGTTTTTATACTTTGTTCTATTTTCTGATTATTCATTTATTCATGATGGCCTGATTCTGCTTTATCAACATTGAATTTTGCTGAGGGGAGAAAGTAAAAACAAAAGACTCTCTTGCAAAATGATATAGCCACTTTGGGAGAGGATTTGACAGTTCTTTATAAAGTTCAATATAGGGGCGCCTGGGTGGCTCAGTTGGTTAAGCGACTGCCTTCGGCTCAGGTCATGATCCTGGAGTCTCTGGATCGAGTCCCACATCGGGCTCCCTGCTCAGCAGGGGGTCTGCTTCTCCCTCTGCCCTCTTCCCTCTCGTGCTCTCTGTCTCTCATTCTCTCTCTCTCAAATAAAAATAAATAAAATCTTTAAAGTTCAATATAGAGTTACCCTACAACCCAGTGATACCACTCTTAGATATTTACCTAAGTGAATTTTTTAATGCTTATGTTCACGCAAAAATTGGTATACAAATATTTATAGCAGCTTTATTGATAATCAATCAAAACTGGAAATAACCAATATAATCTTTTAAAGATCAATCAATAAACCGTGGTACATCCATAAGACAGAATACTAGTCAGAAATAAAAAGGACTAGTGATCAATTCACACAACTAAATGCATTTTGCTAAGTGAAAGGAACCAGACCTCAAAGTCTACATATTATATGATCCCATTTATATGATGTTTTACAAAAGCCAAACTATAAAAACGGAAAACAGATCATTGGTGGCCAGGGACTGGGGAACTACAAAGGTGATGCATAAGGGAACTTCAGAGTCATTGAACTGTTCTGTACGGTACTGGGGTGGTGAATACATAATTCTATGCATTTTTCAAAACCCATGGAACTATACATCATAAAAGTGAACTTCAATGTATGCAAACTAAAAAAATTAAAAAAAGAAGTTGTCAAAAGGTCCAGGACAAAATGTAGACTGTGGTCAACCAATCAAACTGTATTACATATGTAAGACAGAATTTCACTGAGGAGATGGAGGAAAAACAAGGAGCTGGCCTAAGTTACTTTGGAAACAATGTTTTGACTGGAGACTATAAGGCTAAAGACAAAAGACACTTTATATAAACACTGTTTATAAATCAAGGCACTGGTTATACAACTTCTAGTTGCTGAAGTTTCTCACTGAGACACGGGTTAGCAATTCTGAAATTACTTTACTTACAAACTGGGCTTAAGCAAATAAGTAAATGGCTGGTGGATAGTGAGAACCAGGTGTCTCACCATTGGAGAGGAAAAATTACAAATCAGCAAGGAGAAAAGGCTAGAATGAACCATATGACACTGGATTAGAATAGAAGACATCAGTACAAACCCATGTTAGCTTAATACACACACAGAATAGATACAGAAATAACTATAGATATGTGTGAATACACGTGTTTGTATATGTATAACTACCTCCTACCTCTGGCCACTGAGAGGACCTAGAAACTATGGCATGCTGGGATAAGACTGGGTATGATGGATACGCATATTGCATAGATCTTGGTTTCTAAACACCATTCTCTAATAAGAGGGCCAAAGGAGTCCTTGAGAAGTGGATTTTTCTTGGGCTCAGACAGGAAAATTCATATTGGAGCTGGAGTATCTTATAGTGACAGAAAGCAAGGAAGTGCTGGGGGGTGGGGAAGGGATGGAGGCATGCGAACAGGACACAGAAGCCAACCCTTCGAAGGAGCACCAAATGGCTAATGCTGAAGTAATTTAAGCAACCAATAGATAAAAGAGTATTTAATTATAAACCAAAGTCTAAATATGCCTGAGTCGACACTGATATAAATAAGTGAATAAATAAAGAAATAGGAGAAGAGAGAGACAAATCTTTAAAGAAAAATCCCAGACAAAAATCCCAGTAGGTACACCGACTACAGGAGATGGAGCTTCATTATCCCCACCCCTTGAGTATCTGTTGGACTTGGAGACTCATTTCCAAAGGACAGAGTATGGAAAAGAAAAACTAGTAGCCTTACAGTGGGCAAACCTGGTGACCACTACTTCAACCAGATGATCAAGGTTAACATCACCAATTGGGAAGCCATGTTGATAACATGTACCCCTGACAGGGTCTGATGAGAAGGAAACTCTGCCTCTGGGGTATTTTCCCCCCCAAACCCATAATCCCAGTAAAATCATGAGAAAAACACATAAGCTTAAATTGAGAGTCATTCCATAAAATACCAAGTACTCTTCAAAAACATCAGTATTTTAGAAGAGAAGACTGAGAAACTCTCACTGGCCAGAGGGAACTAAGGAGACACAATGACTGAATGAAACGTACGGTCCTGCACTGGATTTTGGAATAAAAAAGGGTCTTGAGTTGAAAAACTGGTAAAAACCAAATAATGTATGGATTTCAGTTACTAATAATTTACTCATGCTGGTTTCTTCATTTTGATGAATGTACCATGATTATATAAGGGGCTAACATTAAGGGAAAGCAGGTGATGGGTATTCAGGAACTCTGTATTATCTTTGCAACTTTTCTGCAAATCTAAAATTATTCCCAAATAAAAGGATTATTAAAGTAGTTTTTATTTGTTTCTTACAGAACTATTTCAGGGAGGAAAGGTTGGGGATATTGGTTCCACAAGTTCAGGCAAACCTTCCAGTCGCCTTTCCTTCTCATACCTAGTGATATTTCTCTGGCTGTTGGTTCTTAGAGTGGGGAGCTTTTGTTCACTCTGGGTAGCAGAGAGAGGTTCCCTCACAAATCATGTGACACTCTACACAACTCTTTGTCTGGAAGCAACCTGTCCCATTGGCAGCCCCAAACCAGCTGGGACAAAGTCCTCTTTGGCAGGGACAGAGCACACCCTCCACTGGGACCTGCTGCCCCGTGATCAGCCTGAGGTCTGGTCCTGTCAGTGTCTATGAGTGAGTCTGAGCTCTGGCACCTCAACATCCCTGTGATCTCGTGGGCTAGAGCTTCAAACAGTGTTCATCAGCCCTAGATTTGAAATCAGTGGATGTTACTGGTGGGAAATGGATCCTCACTTTCTCTCTCAATGGGCTTCCCTTCCACTTCTCTTGAAGAGTGGTTGGTTTGGTCTTTCTACTCCATGATCTTTCACCTTAGTTTTTTCCTGCTGAAACACTGTAATTCCAGCTAATAGGATAGTCATTCCTTATGCTGTAGTTTTCCTCACGTCGTGGGCTTGCTCAACAATAGCCGAAATCGGGAGGGCGAAGGGGTCAAATATGCTGACTTTGCTATTCTAACCACGCTCATGATTCGGAATGCAGCATCTTAGAATTTAACAGCCTTAAGACAACAAATCATTAGAGAAAGCTTTTATTCTTGTATTGGTAATCATTAAAAGCAAAGAACCAAAAAAAATTGAACTTATGTTTCTGTGTCATCGTCAAGAATAAAGTAACATTCTATGATCTCCATTATGATGAGACATATAATTACATGAATTGAGATAAGACAAGATGTATGCTTAGCTCTACTTCAGACATAATTTCTCTGAAAGTCCTATTGGAAATATACATTTAAAAATATTTTATTTATTTTTTAAAGATTTATTTATTTACTTACGTACTTACTTACTTATTTACTTGAGAGACAGAGAGTGAGAGAGAGCACAAGCTGGGGAAGGGGCAGAGGAAGAGGGACAAGCAGACTTCCCTCTGAGCAGGGAGCCCAATGTGGGGCCTGATCCTGGGACCCGAGGATCATGACCTGAGCCGAAGGCAGACGCTTAACTGACTGAGCCACCCAGGCACCCCAAGATTTTATTTATTTATTTTAGAGAGAAAGAGAGTGGGGAGGAGCAGAGGGAGAGGGACAAGCAGACTCCATGCTGATCACAGAGCCCCATGTGGGACTTGATCACACAACCCCAAGACCATGATCTGAGCCGAAATCAAGAGTAGGACACCCAAATGACTGAGCCACCCAGGCGCCCCAGTATACATTTTTTTTTTAATTGTAAAGTTGTACTTTGTTTCTTTCAGGAAATCTATTTCAAAGGAAACACTAGATTCTGTGTCTTTAACACACTTTGGGGCTTTTGAAATACTCCTGCCTTCTATCTGTCATCTGGTCATTTTTCTCCAGCCATCATAGGTACTCTTTGGCATTGGAAAATGGACTCTGTGTTTGGGTTACTCTTCAAATCCCCCATGCCTAGAGAAATAGAGGCAGGGATAAGTGGATTTTCCCCAGGTCTGCTTTGTCAGATTCTAAATGGACATAGAGGTCAGGAATGAGGAAGTTGCAGCTGGAAATAGTCGTAACAGAAAATATCTCTTCCTTATTAGCGGGAGCCTGTTGAAAGGGAGGGAGTCAGACTCACCAACTGCCCCTTCTTTACTTAATACACCACTGGGCCTAGAATAGCCAGGATTCCTCAGGTGGGATCCCAGCCCCACACATATATCTGATCTCAGTGTGTTATCAGAGGCATCTAGAGGGTTCTGCATTCTTCTCTGCCTCCAGGCAGTTTCTCTGTGGTTTGTTTTTGCCTTTGGTCCCTGCTGATTCAAAATGGTGGGGTTTCCCCTTCTCCTTACCCTCTTAGTACATTTTCCCTTCAAGAGTGGCGACTGCATGTTAATAACCCCTTACCTCCCTCTACCCTTACCTGCTTTATATTTTCCAGGAATCCCACAAAGTTTCTGGCACTGGATAAAATTCTTCCTTAGTTTCCAGTAGCAATGTGCATTTTCCCCTGTAGTCTGTGCTAGATTCTTTGATCTACTCACTAGGAATGTGGGGGTAGCTGAATTTACTGGGCTCAGATTCTACTCTTGGACTGCAAGTCTCTGTTTTTATTTAATTCCCTGGTTACATCTTTCTTAGATATTAAGCTCCTCGATGATATACTTCTTTGGTTCACCAGAGCCTTGCCCATAAAACATTCAATAAATATTTGCTGAGTGAATGAAGTGAATGGTTGGATTTAAAGGGTATTCTCTTTAATTTCGTCACTGAAATGGCCCCCAACACTTAAGACACTACTTTTCAATCTTGGCTTTCTCTTGGTTACACACTGTCAAAGTCAGCAACTGGTTGTTAAGTAAGACTAATCCATGTACTGTAATGTTTCTCATCTACCTGGCCCTGGGCTGAGGGAGACTTTGTCGCCACATGGTATATGCAGAGAACCACTGAAGGACAAAGACCCCTTCCCCAGAAGCAAACTCCATCAATGGCTCCCCACGCAGAACCCAGCAAGAAAGATGCAAGAATGACAATAAGGTTGCTCAGTGGGTCCTGCGCTGTGGATAAAGAACAATTCCTGACAAAATGAGGAGGCTGAAGCAGTTTGGAGATTTAAAAAAAAAAAAAAAAATCCTGCCTGTCATTCTATTGCATGGAGCTATATTCGAATTATCTGGTGGATGTGATTCTCTTTGATCAGGTTGGCCGTTTGAAGGGATTTGGAGCAGAATAGATAATCCGAACTTTGAGCATAAATCAGGGGCTGTGGGCTGATGGATGCCTGGCACTTTCTTATGATAATGTATGATTGGTGGGTGATGGGGGTGGGGGGAGGGGGATACCACAGTCTTATCTCAGGGCAGCAGCATCCAAGGTGTGGGGGGGAAGTCTTGAGTCCAAAGGGAAGAGGGGGTGGGAGCATAATAGTAGGGTTTTATTTTTCTTTCTTTCTTTGTTTTTAACAGAGATTGTGAAACTGAGCTAAAAATGCTCTGGGCCATGGCTGGAAATGCAGCATTTCAGAACTTGATGGTGGCAAAGTACCAAAATAGCTGGGCAAAAGCAGAATTGACTGGCAATCCTTTCTCCCTGATCATGTTTAATCTGCTGTTGCTAGAATTTCAGAGAACGCGGCTGCCTGAGCCCTCTTCCTGGAGATTCCTTAGGTGTGAATGGGAGAAAAAAACTCCTGCTTGCCTCCTGTAGCATCTCCTATAACACTCAAGACTTACGGGAAGTTCTCGTCTTTCGGGAGGCACACATACTGTAGTCTGGGACAACAGGTCTGCCCGAGGAAGAATCCTGTTGGTACCTGGGGACTCTGGGACTGTACAGAGCAATTCTGCACCAGAGCAATACTGCATAGTACTCCATCTTTTTAACCACAAATAGAAAACGGTATGTTGGGCGCCTGGGTGGCTCAGTTGGTTGGGCAGCTGCCTTTGGCTCAGATCATGATCCTGGAGTCCTGGGATCGAGTCCCACATCGAGATCCCTGCTCAGCGGGGAGTCTGCTTCTCCCTCTGACCCTTCCCCCTCTCATGCTCTCTTTCTCTATCTCATTCTCTCTCTCAAATAAATAAATAAAATAAAAAATCTTAAAAAAAAAACCGGTATGTTATTAAACATCTAGTATATTACCAGTGATTTATTATTATTATTATAAGTTTTAAAGATTGTATTTATTTATTTGTGAGAGAGAACCTGGGGGGGAGGGGCAGAGGGAGAAGCAGACTCCCCGCTGAGCAGGGAGCCCGACGCGGGACTTGATCCCAGGACTCCAAGACCATGACCTGAGCTGAAGGCAGATGCTAAACCTACTGAGCCACCCAGGCGCCCCTATTATTATTTTTAACCATGCAAATTCCAGTGTCTGGCTCAGTGCTTCCGAATGGTCTCTGCTTGCTAAGCAGCACTCATCTGCCTGTGGGACACACATCCACATGCATCTCTTTTCACTCACTGAGGGCAGGGAGAAGATGCGGCAGTGGGGATGATGGGCTTCTAAATTGAGAAATGCAGTCCAGTGATCAGTTCCTCTGCAAAACGTGGGTGCAAATAATCTCACTGACATTAACATACTGATTTATGCAATGAGGCACCTGCCCACACTCAAAAGGGTTGTCAGTGTCAGGCCAAAAAATGGGGTTCCGGGGGCCCTCTCTTATGGTTAGATGGCCAGTGGCCAGGAGTTCACAAGGTGGACATTGACAGGGACAGCTCTTTAAGCCCTGGTATTAGACTTTCTGGCCTTTGTTCCAATGCCTTCATCATTGACCATTGAGGGTCATAGAGCTGAATTGTGTGCCCTTTCATACTTCCAAGAGGGAGCACTGCTAACCCAGGGGGTAGGATCCCTCCCCACATTGCTTCCTGAGCGTAATGATCCCCCCCCAAAAACAACCAACAAACACTGCCTTCCCTTTGATATTTACTCATCCCTACTTAGGTGTCTTAGGCACATGTCTAATTTCTTCTAGGAACAAGTTAACAGAAGAAAGGGCTCATTCCTAAGCCTTGTTGCTCCAGCTTCCCTTCTAAACAGCAGTGCAGAATGCCTTACTAGCTAACATTTATTGCCCAATGAGTACATGCCACACACATATTTAGATGCTTTATGCACATTAGCTTATAAGACCGGAAAGGGAAAGAAAGAACTAAATATAAAAATCTCAATATATGTCTGCAAAGTTGAGATGCTAACTCAGAAATGGTTTCCAAGAAATAACCCCAATCCTTTTTTCAGTTATTTCCTTATTATGTATTATTATACTTCTGAACCTCCAAGGGTTTTATTTTTGTTTTAAGGTTTTTTAAGATTTTATTTATTTATTTGTCAGAGAGAGAGCGCACAAGCAGGAGGAATGGCAAGCAGAGGGAGAAGCAGGCTCCCTGCTGAGTGAGGAGCCTGATGCAGGACTGGATCCCAGAGCCCTGGGACCATGACCTAAGCTGAAGGCAGATGCTTCACTAACTGAGCCACCCAGGCCCCCCCTCCAAAGGTTTTAAAAATCTTTCTTCCGGGGCGCCTGGGTGGCTCAGTCGTTAAGCGTCTGCCTTCGGCTCAGGTCATGATCCCAGGGTCCTGGGATCGAGTCCCACATCAGGCTCCCTGCTCGGCGGGGAGCCTGCTTCTCCCTCTGACCCTCCGCCATCTCGTGCTCTCTCTCTCTGTCTCATTCTTTCTCTCAAATAAATAAATAAAATCTTTAAAAAAAAAAAATCTTTCTCCCCCCCCACCTTGATTTGGTACAGGCCTACGATCTGTGTACAAGATCACACATTCCTTCTGATTTAATAAGATGGACAAAACTGGAAAAGCAAGAGGGCTCACAGGTAGTTGCTAAGAGAGTCAGAAAAAGTAGACGGAACCATCAGAAGGAGAACCTCGTTTGCCGAGTCTTTGACAACTGTACAATATTCACGGAGGACTGCAGGGCACAATGGCTGGGCCAGGCTGCACATTTCTGTATTGAATTCAAGACCCTCACCCTTCACGTTGCCTTCCGAGGCAGGAAAGCTGCTTGGCGGACTCCCAGTGAGTCCACTAAAATTGAGAAGCAAACTGAGAACTGGAAATGAAAGTTGCTTTATATTGATAATCATATCAAAATAGCAGAGGGTATCAGACTGTTGTAAGGTCAACAAAATAGACAGTAGACTGAAGAGAGGTGGCGGCCAAGATAAGAGGCCTGCCAAAGATCAAAGTCAACTGGGGAAGACAATGGGGACCTACAGTATATCTGACCCCAGAAAGAAAGCAAGTCAGCAACAAGGGCCCAGGAAAAACAAGATGGCAATGACTAGTCTTGTTCTTCTCTCTGTGAGGCTAGAGAAGATTTCAGCAACATGTAGTTGGATAAAAAGGCAGGCTTGGAAGAAGCAAGTCACACAAGCATCCCAGAAGCACAATCGGAGTGGTCAGAGGGCTTTCCTACATCTACGACTCAGGCTCTGCCCTGGGTGGCTTAGCACTAGGGAGGAAGGGAGGCACCTGATTCACAGAGGAAGCCCCTTCTCAAGGGCCTTGTCAATCATACAATTCAGGTGGCATTCTGGGAAAGGGGGACAACTGGACAAAGAGACTGCGGCACCTCTAGTTCTCAAGCCCCCCTCGCTCCCATCCCCTCCAGGGGAGGGATAGCGTGTCAGTGGTCCTAAGTGAGATGGGTGGGCATTTCTTTCTTTTTTCCTTTCTCGAGTTTTTTTTTTTTTTAAGATTTTATTTATTTATTTGACAGAGAGAGACACAGCAAGAGAGGGAACACAAACAGGGGGAGTGGGGGCAGGAGAAGCAAACTTCCTGCTGAGCAGGGAGCCCTATGAGCAGGGAGCCCGATGTGGGGCTCGATCCCAGGACTCTGGGATCATGACCTGAGCCGAAGGCAGACGCTAAACGACTGAGCCACCCAGGCGCCCTTCCTTTCTCGAGTTTGAAGTTCACCAGTATCCGGTCATTCCATTCTCGGCATTTCCATAATGAAATCACTCAAGTGTGTTGACACTTTCTGTAAGTTAAAATTCATAACAATTCTGAGAGAAGTATTTCAACTATTTCCAGAAGTTTAAGAAAGGGCCATCTGTCGACTAGAAGTATTTGGTGAAACTAAATACCTGCAAAGTTCATGGAGGTAAATAGCAAAGGGAAGGGGAGGGGGTCAGAGTGTGCAGGTGGAGGAGACTCACTGCTCCACCATTTCCTGTTTATAGATCAACAGCTAACACTTGAGTTTGGATCAGTCTGCCTCTGTTCATGCTCTTCTCTCCAGCTGAACTGTTCTTCCAAATCCAACTATCTTCAAACCCCTGTCATCTCTCACTGCGGAGATGTGAAACTGTGAAGTTTCCCTTCTTTTCATAGCTAGAGGTAACCTTTCCTTTCCCACCTGCCCCCAACAATCATGCTGCTCATTATGTTCCATTTAAAGATACTAGCTAACTTCTTAAATTTTTCATTTAGCATCATTACTTACATACACATCTGAGCCCCCTTTTAGACTATTATCGCTTTAATATTTATTGAATGAGTACGCAGGAGGTCAAAAGTTTAGGAGGAAATGAAAAAAAAATATAGGAGGCAATCAGAAAGTTTGCTGAACACATAAATAAATAATATGTTTAGAATATTTATGAAAACTCACAACATGTGACTCTGAAATTTAGTTATATGTCATATATCAAGTAATGCTGATCAAATAGAATTGTTCCTATAAATAAAAACACTACTTCATCACTTAATAAACTGGACCAGCTGAATGACCATGGAAAGAGCACTAAACTAGGAGCCAGGAGAACTGGGTTGTAGACCCTGATCCGTTGCTAACTACTTGGATAACTTCAGCCAGTATGTTTGATTCTGTGACCTTCCTTCCAGTCCATCTTGAGTAGAATAACATGGTTGGATGAGATGATCTTTAAGGACCCTTGAAGATGTTGTGGTTAAGGAATTAGTTCAATTGGGTGTTTGGTGAGTCAACATTAGGATAGATCTGCAAATCAACCGTTTTGGTTGACCTGTAGAACATTTGTGAATAGCCATACAAGAATTCCATTGGGAAAAGACCAGGAAAATCTGATCAAAAGTAAAGACTTCCATAAAATTGGCTAAAAATCTGAAAGAGTAAGGACAGCCACTCCTTAACCTGACACTGAAGCAAATATTCTCTCACACATATTTGGCATTTTGGATGAATTTTTCATTTATTTTCTGTCTAACCAGTGTCAGTAACCTTGAGCTAAAGACCACCAGAAACATACCAGTAGATGAATACATTGGGTTATTTCTTGTTGCCAGGGAGATTCCTAACATCAAGCCTGAGAGAATCTACCTACTCCCAGACACCAGGGACTGCTTTTCTCTTTCTCACGAGTAAGGGCTGATTAGATAAGTTATTTCTTAGCCTAATGGGTGATCCTCATCTTGAAATTAATTGTATGGGCTAATGATAACAATTATGGTTGGATATTTGACAACGTGTCCTGATAAATGAGGTAAACATCTTTACCAAATATGCCCTATATATATTCTACAAATCTATGGATTTTGTTTGACTCATGTTCCCTTATGGAGGTGGAAAAAATTGGAGTGTAGAGACGGATAGGGTGCCCATTTATTTGTAGAGTCCAAGGGATGAATTGAATTAATATTGATCCGAATGGATAGTAAGGTGATAAGTACACCAAATAGCTAATTACTAATTTTCTTATTTCAGTTCCAGGTCAACTGATCAACATTTTGCTCCATTTTCATCATATTTAATCATACTCTCAGTTAAAACAAAATACAAAATCAAAGCCATTATACGAATGGTTCATTCTTCCCATTGTATAAGCACAACCTATTTTTATTTTATTTCATTGGTAGACCCCAACTGACAGATCCAGCACAGGAGTGGATGCTTTGCATATTTTTATTTTTATTTTAAAAATTTTTTTATTATTATGTTATGTTAATCACCATACATTGGATCATTAGTTTTTGATGTAATGTTCCATGATTCACTGTTTGCATATAACACCCAGTGCTCCATGCAGAACGTGCCCTCTTTAATACCCATCACCAGGCTAACCCATCCTCCCACCCCCCTCCCCTCTAGAACCCTCAGTTTGTTTCTCAGAGTCCATAGTCTCTCATGGTTTGTCTCCCTCTCCAATTTCCCCCCCTTCATTCTTCCCCTCCTGCTATCTTCTTTTTTTTTTCTTAACATATATTGCATTATTTGTTTCAGAGGTACAGATCTGAGATTCAACAGTCTTGCACAATTCACAGCGCTCACCATAGCACATACCCTCCCCAATGTTTATCATGCAGCCACCCCATCCCTCCCACCCCCCACCACTCCAGCAACCCTCAGTTTGTTTACTGAGATTAAGGCATATTTTTAAACAATCAGTATATCATCTTTAAAATGAATCTCACCTCAATTTATGCCTTCAGGGACACAATAGTTCATACAAATGAGAGAGAAAAATCACAGTTGGCTTCACCTTCTGACAAATTGCTTCATGTGTGAAACTTTCCTCTTTTTGTTTGCCCTTAAGTAATATCAATTACATTTCTCCATATCACTCATTCCCTCTACCAATGTGTTCATTTTCTACTTACTCTTCCCACTCAGGCACTTCACCCCCTGGTGTTTCTAAGGAAGCCTGAAATTAACACAGCCTTTTCTAATTATTTGATCCTTTCAGACTAAACCATCCCTTTTTGTGAATCTAGAAAACTATGCATATCTTTATCATCTAATTCCCAAAGGTCTTCTCTCCTCATTAATTCTATTAAGTGACTCAGTTATTCTTCAGTTTAAATAGAGACATGCCCAATTACAGGTCTAGACAAATGAAATGTGTGATTCTCCATCCTAATCCACCCCCCCCCCCGGTTTAATGTGCTTGGTGGGAAAGTTGCTAATGAAGAAACTTAAAACATTTTGTTTTGTATTAACCAGTGTTCTCCAGAGAAAAAGAAGCAATAGGATATATAGATACACAGAAGAGAAGAACTTTATTATAGGAATTGGCTCACATGATTTTGGAAGCAGAGAATTCCCACAGTCTGCCATCTACAAGCCAGAGAACCAGGAGAGCCAGTGGCATAATTCAGTCTGAATCTGAAAGTCTGAGACCAGGAACATCAATGTTGGAGGGTGGGAGAACATGGATGTCCCAACCCAAGCACACGGCAAGTTGCCCTTATGCTGCCTTTTTCTTCTATTCAGACCTTCAATGGATTGGATAATGCCAAGTTGCATTGGTGAGCAAAATCTTCTTTATTCAGTCTGCTGATTCAAATGTTAATCTCTTCTGAACCCCCCCTCCCCTGGCCGCACACACACACACACAAATACCTCCAGAAACGATGTTTTACCAGCTATCTGGGCATCCCTTAGCCTGATAAGGAAGATCTGTGTCCTAAGATAGCCTACTCAGCCAGCGAGAGAGTCCCAGTCCTTGCCCCAGGGCTCCTCTGGGTTCTTCTCCCTGCTCTGCTTCCTGTGCACACCAATCTGGGTTCTTCTTCCTGCCCTGCTTCGCGCACGTGCCCAAAGTGCCAAGTATGTGGAAGTAGAAGTGTATAAATTGCCCCCTTTGTTTGTGCTTGTGGCTTAGACCTTTGGAGACCACTCTCGTCTGAGCCCGCGGGCGTTAAATAAAACTCCTATCCTCCAAGATCTCCGAGTGCCTCTTGGTTCTTCCATGGAGCGATTCAGCACGGTTCCGTAACAAGCCCAGTCAAATTTACACATAAAATTAACCATCACATTTTTATAAGAGTAAGACAATTCAATTCTTTTTTTTTTAAGATTTTATTTATTTGAGAGACAGCACTCACACAAGAGAGACCAAACAGGAGCAGGGGGAGGGGCAGAAGGAGAAGCAAGCTCCCCACTGAGCAAGGAGCCCAACACAGGGCTCAATCCCAGTACCCCGAGATCATGACCTGAGCCAAAGGCAGACGCTTAACCAACTGAGCCACCGAGATGCCCTAGGCTACTCAATTCCTTTTTTAATGTTTATTTTTATTTATTTTTAATTTTTTTTAGATTTTATTCATTTATTTGAGAGAGACTGAGAGAACGAGTGGGAGGAGGGGCAGAGGGAGAAGCAGACTCCCTGTGGAGCAGGGAGCCCAACACGGGACTTGATCCCAGGACCCAGGGATCATGACCTGAACCAAAGGCAGACACCTAACTGACTGAACCACCCAGGCACCCCCAGACTATTCAGTTCTTAAGATGAAGCAGTAGTAACTCCCTTTTCTAGCTGGAAAACTAAAGTGCGTTCCTGGGCGGTTTTCCAGTTGAGATCCTACCCAGCATTCTACATAGTGTTAAAAAACAAGCGGAGACCAGCCTTGAAAATCCCCTGAGCAGACAAAACCAGTTTAGTCATACAAAGCTTAATTTAGCTTATTTTGCAAATTAACTTGCCCTGGGTTATTTCTTGCTTATGCTTCTGGAAATCATAAGCAAAACTTGACCTGTTTCCCAAGATTGATATAAGGGAACCACTGACCAATTCCCTATCAATTAAGAACATTCTAATGATAGAGCCAATCACCGTGAAGAATAATCACTGCTTTCTCACTATGTAAGCTGCTTTATCACAATATACTCCTGAGCTTCACTCCGTGTTTTGAGTCCTCCCAGTTTGCAAACTGTTTTTTTGGCATGTGCACAATAACTGGTGATTCACTGCTTTTACCTCTGTCGTTTCTGAACCTTGACAATAGAAACAGCATAATTTTGTGGAAAGAGCCCTGCAGCCAGAATCAGAAGACTTTAATCTACATTTGTCTTAAGTGTATGATGTTAGCTTTGTCACTTCATATTTCTGCTGGGATGCTTTTGGCAGGCAGTAATAGCTAACCTTAATTAAATGATAGATTTATTATCTCACACACTACAGGTTATATGAAATGAGCAGGTTCAGGAATACTTGCTCCAGGTTTCTCTGTAGTTTCCTTGACTTTGCTCTTCTCCAAGTGTTGGGTTTATATTCAGGATGGCAGAAATATGGCTGCAGTGACTCCAGCCATCACATCACATTTAGATCTAACAACACCCAGAAGCAGTACAACTGTCTCCTCTGCCTTAAGAACAAGAAAACTTTTTTTCCACCAGCCACTCAGCATAACTAATTGGCCAGAAGGCCATCACAATCCTCCCTTAAGCCAATCACTGGCAGAAAGGATGGGGGTGTTATGATTGGCTTAAACCAGTGGTATGAATCCTTGGCTGCACATTAGAATCACCTGTGTAACTACTAACACCATGCACTGAGCAAATCTCCGACCAATCACATCAACCTGTGGAGGTGGAATCAGCCATATTTAAAAAAATTTTTCAGATTGCCAATGTCAAGAACCACTGGCTAAGAATAATTAGAACCGGTTCATCAGTTTCCTAAATTAAGGAGAAGGTAAATTCCTTAACTATACTGGGTTTCTGATAGGCAGGAAGAATGGGAAAATGGATTACTAAGGAACTGGCATTTTCTGCTCCACTTATTTTCTCAGAGGTATACCTGTAAACTGGAAGCTCGTATCTGTTCTGTTCACCTGCCAGGATTGACGTGGCCCGTTGTGAAATTTTAAGTTGATATATATTTGCATTTGTATGTGTATGTATATGTATGTATATTTGTGTATAAATGGGTATATTATTTATCTATACATTCAGCTCAAGTTTCTCTGTCGTTCAGCAAAATCAGGTATAAAAACGAGGCATCTTCTCATAGATCAAAACACGTAGGGAAAAGGTAGAAAAACATATTTTTCCATCTATTTCCAATGGCTGAGGATTCGGCAGTTTGGAACTAAACACCCAGACCAGTGACTGTCAAACATTAGCTGCAACAGAAACGCTGCTGGGCTTGTTAAAACCGATTGCTGGTCCCACCCCCAGAATGTCTCATTTAGTAGATCAGTTGTGGGGCCTGATTATTTGCATTTGTAATAGATTTCTAGGTGATGCTGGTACTGATAGCTTGGGACCTTTGGGAACCACATATGATATTTGCTATTTCTTAAGATCAATGGTACTCAAAGTGTGATCCCAGGGCCAGCATCTTCAGCATCCCCTGGAACTTGTGGGAAATGCAAATTCCCAGGCCCCACCCCAGACCTTCTGAATCAGAAACTCTGAGATAGGCCCCCATGGTCTGGGCCTTAATAAGTGAATCTGGTGCTTTCTGGTGTTTGCGAACCATTGATCATTCCTGGCTGCACATTACAATCATGGGGCACTTACAAATCATAATGATCATCATACGTGGGTTTCACTCTTAGACATGCCCTTTTTTTTTTTTTTTCCTTTTAAACGGCAACTCAGGGATGGGAACCAAAGGGCTAGAGCAGTGCTTCTCTCTTTTTTTTTTTTTTATTCTTATGTTAATCCCCATACATTACATCATTAGTTTTAGATGAAGTGTTCCATGATTCATTGTTTGTGCACAACACCCAGTGCTCCATGCAGAATGTGCCCTCCTCAATACCCACCACCAGGCTAACCCATCATCCCACCCCCCTCCCCTCTAGAACCCCGTTTGCTTTTCAGAGTCCACCGTCTCTCATGGTTCGTCTACCCCTCCGATTTCCCCCGCTTCACTCTTCCCCTCCCGCTACGCTCTTCTTCTTTTTTTTTTTTTCTTAACATATATTGCATTATTTGTTTCAGAGGTACAGATCTGAGATTCAACAGTCTTGCACAATTCACAGCGCTTACCAGAGCACATACCCTCCCCAGTGTCCATCACCCAGTCACCCCATCCCTCCTACCCCACCCCCCACTCCAACAACACTCAGTTTGTTTCCTGCGATTAAGAATTCCTCATATCAGTGAGATCATATGATACATGTCTTTCTCTGTTTGACTTATTTCACTCAACATAATACCCTCCAGCTCCATCCACATCGTTGCAAATGGCAAGATCTCATTCCTTTTGATGGCTGCATAATATTCCATTGTATATATATATATACCACATCTTCTTTATCCATTCATCTGTCGATGGACATCTTATAGAGCAGTGCTTCTCAAACTCTTATGAACATACTAATTACTTGGGGATTTTGTTAAAATGCAGGTGTTGATGCGTATGTAGCCTGGGTTGAGACCTGAGATTCTGCATTTGCTCACAGGATCCCTGATACTGTGGCTGATGCTACTGCACCCCAACCGTGTTTTGAATGAGGGATCTAGGTGTAACCATACTGCCCTCCCACCCCCCACCTCCCAGCACAATGCTTTGGTGCCTGACACCCAGCTTCTGAGGGGTGGGCTTTATTCCAGGTGTCCCTGAGACAGAGAGTGTAATCAACAGGGATGCCTTAGAGCCTCTTCTCATCCAGCTCGCAGCTGATTGCTCACCACGTCTCCGTTCTGTGGTTTTCAGGGCTTCCTTTTAGAACAAAAAGGTTGACCAGATATCACTGCAGCTGCAGCCTTAAAACTCCATTCAGAATCCCTTCACTGCCAGAACCATTCCCTCCCACCCCATAGGACCCTCCCTGCTCCGGATCATTGCCTTTGCTCTCTTTATTCCTTGTCTACCTGGGCACAGGAGCCGTGACTCATACTTAACCAAAAAAAAACCAAAACAAGCATCCTAGATCTTCAGTGACCTTAGAGGGTATAATTTCTTTGCAGTATTGTGATATTGTGATTTAAAAGAAATATGTATTTGGTCATTCAGACGACTCAAATATACTTCACGTACATATTTGGTCTTTGTCCTAAGTTCCTGGCTCCTAAAACCCTGGTGAAGAGAGAGACAAAAGTATCTCTTGTTATGTTAATGAGGTGACTCTTGGACCCCACCTAAGGGTAGAGAGTTGCCAAGATAACCAGCCAGGTAATTAAAGGGTTGGAAGTTTCAGTCCAACTTCCCTGACCTCCCAGGAAGGGAGAGAAGCGGGAGGTTAAATCAACTGCCAATAGCCAATGATTTAATCAATCATGACTCTGTAATAAAGCCTCCATAAAAACCCAAGAAAGATAGGGTTTAGAGAGCTACTGGGTTGGTGAACAGGTGGATATTTGGGGAGAGTGGCAAACTCAGAGAGAGCAAGGAAGCTCCACGCTCTTTCCCCACACCCTGACCTGTGTATCTATTCCAAATGGCTGTTCTTGAGTTATATTCTTTTATAATGAACCCATAATCTAGTAAGTAAAATGTTTCCCTGAGTTTTGTGAGCTGCTCTGGCAAATTCATCAAAACTGAGGAAGAGGGAGGCGCCCGGGTGGCTCAGTCCATTAAACATCTGCCTTTGGCTCAGGTCATGATCCATCCCAGGACCCTGGGATCCACCCTCGTTGGGCTCCCTGCTCAGGAGGGAGCCTGCTTTTCCCTCTCCCTCTGCCCTTCCCCTCTAACCCCTCTCCAATGCTCTCTCTTTCTTTCTCTCTCTCAAATAAATAAAATCTTAAAAAAACAAAACAAAACTGAGAAAGAGGCCATGGGAACCTCTGATCTGTAGTCAATTGATCAGTAGCACAGGTAACAATGTGGGCTTGAGACTGGTGTCTGAAGGATGGGGTGGGGGCAGTCTTGTGGGACTGAGCCCTTAACCTGTGGAATCTGATGCTATGTTCCGGTAGATGGTGTTAGAATTGAATTGAATTCTTGGACACCCTGCTGGTGTCTGAGGACTGTTCGGTTTGGGACATGTCCCCACCATGTTGGAAATTGAGTCTCAGGACAGAAAAGAAAGTACATAAGATGAATCACACTCTTTTACTTGACCCTGGTGCAACCTACTACATTTCTGAGCCTCTCCACAGAGGGAACAATACTGACCTAATGTCAGTGGGCAAATGAACTTCAGGAGATCATATGGCTTTTGCATTCTGTATATTTACGAATCAGGCATAGGGCTGACTTCTTTATTTTTCCAATGCTGGTATGACATAGGGAATACAGAGCAAATGTGAGAATTTAGGCATGGGGTAATTTGTCATTCTGTTTTCAGCCACAGATTCTGAGCTGCAATACAACGAGGCTGAAATTTTCAAGGATCATTAATGCCTCAACTGCATGGTTGAGCTCGCATTAACAGGAGAGATAATCTACAGATAAATCACAGGTGATGATGGGAAAGTCTGCCTTGCTTTCAGGTCCGTGTGGACAGACCTGCCCATCTCTTAGAGACAGGCATGGCTAAAACTCTTCATGACAGTGACTTTCCAAGTATGGCCACAGCAGTATCCATATTACCTGGGAGCTGGTTAGGGGACCAACTTGGAGTGACCTTGCCTCAGTGGGTTGTTTATATACAAAACAGAGCTGAAAGTGAACACATTCTACTCAGACAAGAAAATAAATCTTACCTCCACCAGTTCCATTCTTCTGATTAAAGGCAGAAGGTAAGGGAGAATAGTCAAGACTTAAACTTATTATTTAATGCCACTTTAGTGTCTTCTGAAATTTTCTGAGAGCCCATGTCCTTTGGGCATGGTTGACTTGGTCCCACCTTGGTTCTCCTGCGGCCAACAACCCCGTTGGTTCCCAGACACTTGTCTCTCCATCCCTCAGCTTCTCCAGCTGAGTCACCTTGTCCCAAACCAAGACAGCCTCATGGCAGGCTTGCTGGCTCTCTATGCATTGCTTTCTTCACCCTTGTGCCATATTCTGGGTCTTTGGTTTCCACGACCATGTTCCGTGGCTGAAAAATAGGGGAAGAAAAGTAATTTTCCCTCTACCCTTCTGGCTTTTGTGGCTGAAACCCCTCATAATAAAAGACAGATTAACAGGAGAAAAACAAATGGAAGTTTAACAACATGTATACCTCTACATACATTGGAGATACCCAGGAAAACTGAGTAAGTCTCTGAAATGGCCCAATCCATCCATTAAATACCATCTTCAGTTAAAGACAAAAGAAAGTTGTTGGGGTGGGGAGGCCAGTGATGGGAGGTGATCAGGAAAAGCAGTGTAAACAAGGGAAAAGTTGTCATGCGGATTTTAGTCAGTGCCTTTTCCTCTGATAAGAGTTTCTTGTGATTTAGAGTCTTCTTTCTCTTCCTGGGACACAGAGAGAAACACTCTGGCAAATGGAAATTTCCCTTATAAATGCAAATTTCCCTTACAAAGGAGTAAATTCTACCCTGTTTTCAGAGCTTCTCCTGTGTCTGATGGGTCTTAAAAATAATCAGCTTAAAATTATCCCAATGCCAAACAGGCATGTTTTGGGGGGGCATATTTCTGCTCTCCTTCAGCTGCATAAAGGAGCTTCTAGATAACTAGTACATGGGTTTGAAGAGACTTGGTGAGTACTACCTCAACCCTCTCTCTTCTATACCCTACACTCAGCCTCCTCTTTGTGACTGTCATGGTTGCACTCTGTTGGACATGGCAGTAGGCAGTAAACCTGGTTCCTTCTGGGGGTCTACAACTGTCCCCTGGGTCTGCCTCTAAAGCCGAACACTGCTTATCAGGGTACTTCTTCCACATTTTCTGCATCTCCCCTCAGGTTCTATCCCTATCCCAGGAGGGAAGGAGAGAAGAAACACTGGCATTTTATCTCTTTGCCCCCCTCCATTTATAGTCCATGCCCCTACCCTTACCAAGCACTTTCTTTACCTCTCCTTGGGAGGTCTATGACACAGTCTTGATCTGGCATTTATCCAACCCAGTTCCTAGGTCATGTGGCAAAATGAATGCAGGGAAACAAAATGTATAGTGGGATGAGGGGACTTAAATGCAAAGTCCTATCTCAATTATATTTGTTCTATGGCTACAGGATGCATTGGAGTTCCCCTAGTCCTATGACTTAAGTAGAAACTGAAAATATGGTATCTACCAAAATATAGTGCTGCATGACCATTATCAAAGCATTTAGAACTGGAAATAGAGATTATGATAGTCTTTGTGCTTGTGTTTATCTACACAGCAGCAGTAAACCATTGGTCATTTGGGACCAAAAACATAGTCTCATGTTGGAATAATGCCTGTTTTATCTACTGCTATATTCCCAGTGCCTGTGTCTGGCACATATTAACCGTAAGTGCGTGGAATGAAGGATGGAAAATGCAAACATGAAGAGAAGGAGAGAGCAGGACAGACTCAGAAATGGGTGAAATAACTAAAACCGCTTTAGCAGTGTGGATAGGATGATCACCTCCAGCATGGAGAAAATACATCCCATCACCCCAACCACCTCCACTTAAGATACATAGTAGACTTGGTCCAAAAAGAATTCTGATAGTAACCTAGACATGAGTATTGTTAAAAATAGAACAGATCCAAAATGGAGTCGCTTATGCTAAGTCCCACATCACCAAACCAAGACTTAATCATAGTCTTGGTTCTCCCAGAAATGGAACCTTAAACCAGTCAATCAGGAATCACTAATGAGATCATCTGCCTGATAGGCTCCTGCCATCCTCTAAGGGAAAGTGACCTTGCAATGACTAGTCTTCTGTTTTTGCCAGTATAATTTCCTTGTTTCTGCTCCCTTCTGCCTACAAAATCTTTCATTTGGTTTAATTCCTCACAGCTTTCTGTCTGCTAGATGGGATGCCGCCTAAATCATGAATCAATCTTTGCTCAAAGAAACTCAAAGGTTTTAATGTGCCTGTTTATCCCCTAACAGTATTGTAATTACCCTGGGTTTTTACCAATTCCACTTTTATTTCCCCTTTTCCTTTTGTGAATTTTTTTCCACTGTCCAGCAATTTGCAGCCTCAAGATAACAATATTTCACTTAACATGAAACACCAGTTTTTAATAAACCCATGTGATTGGAGATGCTCCATTTAAAAACACATTCAGCAAAATCTAGAGCGTTGAGACAATATGTATCCTACCTCTTTCCAGTAAACTGAAATCATGCATTCCACATCCTTATTTCAACAATTAAAATGACACATAAATCATCTTCCTTCTTTTTGTTCTTCTTATTTCATGTTACTCTGACGCCTCCTCATTTCTCTGGCAGATGCTGCTGGGACCATCAGAAACATGCCCACATGAATCCTATATGTTTCCACTAAGCTGTGTGAAATGCATCCATGGACCACATGAAACACCTCCTCACAGCTTCCATATGTCCCAGCACAGTGAACATAGGCGGCCCCTGCCTTAGGCGGCATATTGAAGTGGACTCTTGTCTTCAGGGCTTCCAGACTTCACTTTTGTTCCCCATCTGTCTCTCTTCTCCCCACTAAGTGAACCCCCACTTAACCAAGCTCTACATCATGCTTTGCAAATCGGCAGTTCTCGACCATAAGGTCTCAGGTAACTTTTTACTATTGTGGCAAAGTAACTAACCTTCTCTATCTTCCAAGCAAGGTGGTTAGAGAGGGAGTCTGGGAATTAGAAGCAAGTCCTAGTGCCAGTACATCAGCTAGGCTCTGGCTGCAAAGTCACCATATACCAGAAGTAATGTTGCTTAAACAATGGGGCTCCAGGGTTGATGGGGGCTCTCTGATGGCACCACAGTTAGTTTTTCTCTGTGACCCACTTGGTCATCCTCTTGTGGTCACAAGCTAAAATGGCAGCTCCAGACTTGGAATCCTCATATAACACTGCTCAAAGTGAGAAGCGGGAAGAGGGCTTCTCCTTGTGCAATCTTTCTGGGAATCAAAGTCCCCTTCTTCCCTTAGCAGGTTTCCCTTTCAAGTCCCAGAGCCCACAATGGGATCGTGAATCCACACCCTAGCCACACAAGAGCTCAGGAATGTGAGACTCAGACATTTTCTTCCTTTGTAAAGGGAGGTAGGCTCTGTGTTAGCCATGTCTTTTATTTTCTGTATTCTGATGCTTGGACATACGGGACCCTGGAAGGACTGCCCCTCCCAGGGCTAGCCAACGGTTAGAGATAGCAAACAATTTACTCACTTTCCAAATGCAAACCAACAAATCCAGAGCCCACATACTATCCCCTTTATGGGGCTCTTATACTCAGGCTGCTTCTTCTACCTGAATCACCCCAGGGCCAGGCACCAGACAACAGCTCCTGTACCCCAGAGCCCACTGAAACTATTCAAGTTGGCCAATCCTAAATCTGCTCTCCCTGCATTGCCTGTTCCTTCCTCCAGAAACCACAACAAAGGCTCTTGCCCACAGCTCTCCCTTCCTTCTCCATCTGGCTCCTGACTGACCTTGGTGCTTCTCCAAATGGCCCTCCCTGCATGGTATGTCCCTTCATCTTAGAAACTGTGAGTAACAAACTATCTTTCAAATGACAGCTGTCTCCTAATCTGTTGACCTTACTGAAGCTCAAATTTCCTGTGAATACACTGTATTTTAGAATAAGCTCTGCTGGCAACAAACCCTTCTAGAAGAGTTTTTGTCTTCCAGGGGAAAATAATGAGAGTCTCTCTCTCTCTCTTTCTTTTTTTTAATATTTTATGTATTTATTTGAGAGAGAGAATGCACATAAGCAGAGGGATGGGCAGAGGCAGAGGGAGAAGCAGACTCCCTGCCAAGCAAGGAGCCCAATGCGGGACTCGATCCCAGGACCCTGGGATCATGACCTGAGGCGAGGGCAGATGCTTAACTGACTGAGCCACCCAGGTGCCCTCTCTTTCTTTCTATATAAAAGAATTGGTGTTAGTTATCTATTACCCCGAAACAAATTACTCTTAAGACTTGGTGACTTAAAACAATAATGGTTATTTTATTATCTCTCATGTTTTTTTGTGGGTCAGGAATCTGAGCAGGGTTCAGATGAGCAATTCTGGCTTTGCATGGCTGATGTCATCACCCTCAGGCATGCCTGGAGCTTCAGTGACATGGGGTTATAGAAGCTTGGTAGGTCATCGTGCAGTGCACATGTATTATCTCAGTGAATCTTTTATATCCATCTTTTGAGATATGTATTATTTATTACCATGATTTTACAGATGGGGACATGGCCTCATCTAGCTATGTAGTTGGTAAATGGTATCATTGCTCAGCATAGCAACCCCCTTCCCTCCCTGTCGTTCTCCCTCACATTACTGCATGTTCATGTCTTTATAGTACATGCAGATGTTTGAAATAATCTTGTACATTCGTTGTGCCTTTTGCTAATTTGTCTCTGTTACCAGTGGAATGCCATGTCCTTGAGACAGGGGGCATTGCTCTTGCTGTTCACTTCTTTATCCCAGAGCCTAGAACAGCCTCAGGCACATTGCACATGCTCAGTAAATAGCACAGAGCTTGGATTTGCTCTCTGGTCTGAATATAGAATGTCACCTGGACAGCACAAGGAGGTCCCACCTGCAATAAGTCCAGATCCTAGAAACTGCCCCACCTGCCCAAAGATTATTCTTCCACCTCAAACCTTTGGCAAGTCCCTCATCTCATCCCTAAGCATTTCTCTGGGTGAGCTTTTAGCTGCTTGCTCCTGCCCATGAAGCCTTATTTTCTCTTTGTCAAGGCTCCAGATTCACTCATAAAATTCTATATTACCCAGGTTAAATTATGCTAAATCCTGTGGGAGGAGAAGTTGGCTTAACAGTGATGGCTGGAAATTCAGAATCCATCTCTGCTGTTCTCTCTTTTTCTCTTTTCTTTCCCTGTCTCTTATTCTCAGCCTCACCTCCGGTATGATTGTCAAGCTATGGCAATATGACTACTTATGGCCCACAGTTTCCATGAACTCAAGCCTTTCTCTTTCACCCAGGACGCCTGAGGCAGCCTGCCCAACTGTGCGTTCGTAAGCAATGGACAGATGGCTTAGCAAGAAATCAAAGCTCTTCACCCCCATCATTTTCCCTTGGAAAAATCTACCCCAAAAGGCTTAGTATTCACACACACCCCCACAGACACATAAACACACACAATTGTACTCCTTGAGCTTTATTTACATGTGTTATTTCATTTCCTGGATGACTTGAGTTTCTCCATGCAGCATGTGTAAGAGGCGAGGAATGGCATGGCCCATCACTTTAGAGGCCCCAGGGAGAGGACCCCAGACATTCTGACTCTCTCTCCTTCTAAAATACAGAGAAGTGTAGGGATCAGCATCCTTTTATGACAACAGAGCTGGAGGCCTGTGTATGAGTGTGTCGGTGAGTGTGACACGATAACCTAGGTAATAATTGTTCTTGTCCTCATAATATAAGCCTCTAATCCAGCCTCACTTCCCATGTGATGGAGAAATCTATTTTCTTTTATTATTTTCACTATGGAATTGGGGTTCCCAGCTCATGGTAAGACATACTTCTTATACATCATATTGTTATGATAGGGCTTTATAAACTGTATTGAGCTTCCTTAGAACCAGATTTTTAAAAAATTTTTATTGTTATGCTAATCACCATACATTACATCATTAGCTTTTGATGTAGCGTTCCATGATTCCTTGTTTGTGCATAACACCCAGTGCTCCACGCAGAACGTGCCCTCTTTAGTACCCATCACCAGGCTAACCCATCCTCCCACCCCCCTCCCCTCTAGAACCCTCAGTTTGTTTTTCAGAGTCCGTCGTCTCTCACGTAGAACCAGATATTTTGATGGGAGAGGCAGATCAATATTCTCTGTGGGCAGGCTGAGATGGCAGTCCATAGTAGGTGTGGTGGTCAGTGGTCTGCTGGCTGTTGGCACCTCACAGACAGGTCTTTCTGGAGATAGCTCATTGAGTGGACTGCTAGTCTGTCCACTACGAGCTTCCTGTGATGGTCATGCTAGAGGACACCCATTTGCTGCTGCTGTCCTTCTGTTGGATCATTATGGCTCCCAGTCCAAGGAGGAACTTTGTGGAGAATCCTGAATTCCAAAGCTTTCTGAGACATGCTGAATAGATTGTGGTAGACCCTGCAGGCAATTGCTTTTCATAGAAAGTCTTAGGCCAGAAAAAAAGAGCATAAATCCAGCTGAAGCATTTCAAAATCTGTAAGCAGAATAAATTCCAGACCAGGGTCATGGAACAGTAATTCTCTTCAGACGTAATGGTCCTCACTAGCAAAATGTGTTCCCCTTCATATGTAGAAAAATGGAATCACTGAAGGAAAGAACTGGAAGGGTCTTTGAAGATCATCCAACACAGCCCCCTCATTTTCTTTATGATTTGAAGAGGCAGAGCATTTCTCCAAGGCTACAGTGAGTGAACTAGTTGCAAAGCAGAAACTGGAACTCAGGGATCCTGACTCCTGGTCCAACATTTTGCCAATTAGCGCACTGACCAAAGAACTGGGATATTACAACACATTAGGGAAAAAAAAGAGTCAGGGGAGGGGGTTGCTTTTGGAAGAATCTGATTCCTCCACTGTACACTTGAATAAACTGAGACCCAGAGATGCAGAGTAACTTATTCCAGGCGGAACTATTACTTGGGCGCCTGGGTGGCTCAGTCGTTAAGCGTCTGCCTTCGGCTCAGGTCATGGTCCCAGGGTCCTGGGATCGAGCTCCGCATCGGGCTCCCTGCTTGGCGGGAAGCCTGCTTCTCCCTCTCCCATTCCCCCTGCTTGTGTTCCTGCTCTCGCTATCTCTCTCTCTGTCAAATAAATAAATAAAATCTTAAAAAAAAAAAAAAAGAACTATTACTTTAAGTGGATGTCTTCACAGTCGCAGTCTGGTGCTCTTTCTCCTAACAGGGCTACTTGGACCTTCCTTCTGACCAACATGTCTGACTCTTGCTGGGGTAGAATGGAGAGCTAGAAAGAAGAAGGTGCTGAAAGTTCAAATGACTTCAGGAATTAGTCATACATAGTCCACATAAAGGAGGAAAATTGGCTGAATAAATACAAAGCAGTACAAAGGAAGGAATTATTGGGGCAGAAATTGAAGTCTAGTCATCTTGGAAAAATCTGCAGGCAATTGCTTTTCATAGGAAGTCTTAGGCCAGAAAAAAAGAGCATATGGTCCAGGTACTAGACCATAGACTGATGATGACAGATAAAAGTAATGTCCAGACAGACTGATGAAGTTAAGGAAGGTCAAGTAAGGACCAAAGCACCAGGCAGTTAAAAGTATTAAGTTTTGTGAAAGGAACTTAAGAAAGGAGAAACAGGTGCATTAGAAAGGAAATGTTCGGTCTTTGTAGAGTTCAGACATCACAGGTCAGGAAAGCAAACTAAGAGACCGGGGATGAGAGAGACAGGAAGTCAGACAGGAGTTCTGGGAAACACAAAATAGCAAGCTCAGGTTAAATTATGGGCCAGAAGAGGGGCATCTTAGCAAGAGACCCAGGAGAGCCGCACCAACACTAAAGACTCCATACTGAGGCAACTGATTTCAAATGCATGGCTTCCTTTTAATATTTCTACCCAAGGTCATAATTTTGCTTCTGAATGTGGGAACAAGTAAGTCGAAAACTGAAAGCCATTGCACATGTGAGGATTAGGCACCAAATGAAGAACAGATACACGGGGAAATGCTAGCAGTAGACATATTGGAAGCCCAATTAATTAGCAAAAGCTTGATTTGGTGAGTGTGCAATTAGAGAAAAGGGATGCATATCATACTAAAGTTGGAGACTGATGGAATTGCTGCCATCGTCACAAGCTAGGGAGTGTGGGGAGAGAGTTTAGCTCACATTTTGGTCAGAGCTAAACAATTCTTTCTGGTTCTATTTTTCATAGGTCAAGGATGAAGCCTATAAGTTCATGTCATCTACTTGCTACGCCTAGCCTACCATCCAGCCCAGTTGGGGCTTCGAGTGATTATTCTAGGTTTCTAGTACCATAACATACCACTATTAACTGCATAGAGACTCCCTTCAAAGGCTTAAGGAGGAAGCTGAATAATTGTTCTCAGACAAAAAAAAAAAAAAAAAAAAAAAGGAAAAAGTCGCCTGTAGGTGATAAGCTCTCAGAAACAGATGTCTTTTTTTTTTTTTTAAGATTTTATTCATTTATTTGAGACAGAGAGAATGAGAGAGACAGAGAGCACATGAGAGGGGGGAGGGTCAGAGGGAGAAGCAGGCTCCCCGCCGAGCAGGGAGCCCGATGCGGGACTCGATCCCGGGACTCCAGGATCATGACCTGAGCTGAAGGCAGTCGCTCAACCAACTGAGCCACCCAGGCGCCCGAAACAGATGTCTTAAGACTCTCAGGTATATGCTGCTAGGAACAGAGTTCAGTCAGATTTGATTAAGTGAACTAATTAGCAAATTTATTTTCATTACTGACACAGTAATTTAGTTCTAGCCTGCAGAGGACTGAAATACGTTTCCAACTTGAAGAAGGCTGTGGATATTCCCATTTACCACAGACTAAGATTCATAGTTAATTGGGATACTTTATGGTTCTCTGGTGGGAAATAAATCTAAACAAGAAAAAATGTGTATATTAGCAACCATTTTTTCCCCAACAAGTTAATAGCCCTCTGAATTGTGCATCCTACATAAAAATGATTGTGCATTCTACATAGCAATGATTATTTTATGAGAAAATAAAGCCAAAGAGAAAGTAATAGTCAAGTAGCCAATTTTTCAAATGCTGTACAAAAATAGTGAGAGATTTTTAAATTATGTACATTTTCTCTAACTGTAAAGCCTTTTTTTTTTTTTTTGTACATCCTAATAGAAAACTGTGCATTAAGTAAAACAAAATGGAAAGTTACTGAAAAAACAGGATTAGAGTTTGACCCTTCTTTACCTGGGATTACCTCTTTGCTGTCTCATGGAGAATTATTTTCTAGAGAAACTAAATACAAGCAGATACACAGGGGATTGTCTTCAGTGGAAGATGGAGGCTTACTGAGAGGACCCTTAATGGGCTTGGGAATTCAAGACCAGGAGTAGAGCTATGTTGGTTAAATTGCTCCACAGAGCGTTAAGCAAGAATTTGGAGTTTTGAGGACAGGTCTTTTTATTTATATTTTAATTGGCTATTACATCTCTCAACTCTCTTCTACTCTATAAATTATCCTTCCATTTCTTTTCTTTTTCTTGCAGTTATGTGTTGAGGACACTAGGTCCTTTGTCCTGCAGAACTTCCAACAGTCTGTATTTTTCTGCCTGCATCCTGGTGATGTTGGATGGTATCTCCTAAATTTCCTGAAATTTAGTAGTTAGATGTAGAGTCGTGGTCAGATTCAGGCTTGATTCCCCTCAGCCCCCCACCTCAAGTCTACCTCATGGGTGGTGGTGTATAATTCCATCAGGAGGCACATAACATCTGATGTTAGCAGGCATTGGTGGTCACTATCTACAACAAGCATGGGAAATGCAAGGGGCAAATCCAATCTGCTGCCTGTATTTGCAAGTTTTATTGGAATATAGCCACACCCATTGGCTTATATATTGTCTTTTACTGCTTTTGTACTGTAATAACAGAGATGAGCAGTCATGACAGAGACCATATGTCCTACAAAGCCTAAAAAAAAAAAAATTGCTTGTTCTTTACAGAGTATGTTTCCCTGACCTCTGGTTTAGATCCATTAAATTATTAGGGGATGAAAAACGGTGACATTCAAATTTGTCATTTACTTTTCACCTATTAGCTACAGTGCCTCTATAAAAAAGTCCCTTTGGCAACTGTTGGTTATGGCAGACTGTATAGGAAAGAAGAATAAATATTTTATTCTTTCCTTTTTTAAAACTTGTTTTAAAAAATTATGAGGTTGTTTCCTAGCATCCTTCAAAGGTGTTCAGGAAGGCTGTTTTGTTTGAGAATTGTTAAACTCATGAACTAAAATATATTTGATGTGTTTTCAAATCATCCCGGTAATTATTACCCTTTTTGATGAGCAAGCTGCCTCTTCTTTAGCCAATGGGAGCCTAGACCGTAGACTGAGCCTTTTTTTTTTTTAATTTTGTTTATTTATTTGAGAGAGCACAAGCAGGGGGAGGGGCAGAGGGAGAGGGAGAAGCAGGCTCCCCACTGAGTAGGCAGCCCGATACATGGCCTGATCCCACCTGGACCTGAGCTGAAGGCAGACACTTAACTGACTGAGCCACCCAGGCACCTCTAGACTGAGTCTTTATAACACAACCCTAAGAGTCTTGGATAGCCTTCTCGTGCTCTCAAATAACCATTCCAGACTCATCTTGTATTTTTCCTGCCTTAGTCCCGAAGTCAGCCATTTCTCTAAGGATCCTCTAGTGGGAATGGTGTTTAGAGACCTCAGTCTGGGTGCCAGTTGCTAACAGATGGGTATTGTTCCTAGCCCTTTTCAGTGGACAGAGCTAGACAATATATATTCCTTAAGTTATAATATGTCATGAGTTCAGAACCATACTTCCAATTTAAATTCAAAACTACAGGGTTTTACTTAAACCTTGCTGATCTTACACATGCATACCCTTTCAACCACATGGATCCTCCCAGTTCTTACAGACACCCAACATAGTTATACATTTCATGTATTCCATGACAATACAAACTTTACCACCAATGGTATGATTCCTAAGAAGATTCTTTTCCCTGTTTGGTCCTTACGCCATATGACACCAAAATTTCACCGTCAAATTACTCTCCTCTAAACCCACATAGACTCGTTTCTTACTGAGTGGTTATGCTACCAATAGTGTTCATAGTGAGGTTCATTTATTTTATTTTACTTTTGATATCTAAGAAAAGCTCTTTATTTAATTTTGTCTTTTAATTATGTAAAATATTTATGTGATTCTAAAGTCACATCTAAAAAACAAGATATAGTCAAATAACTCTTGTATTTACCCTATTCTCTCCCTCTCTTATAGGTAAGCATTAAAAAAGGTTATGGTTTGTCCTTCCTTTTGTTTGTTTAGAAAATTGTTCTTTTCTAAAACTAAGCAAAAACTTTAAAAAAGATAAATCGTAGAATAATATACATGCGTTTCTCTATTTTTAAATTTTTTTTCACTTAATGTTTCTTTGAGATTACATCATAGTAGGATGGGTAGTCTCTGAGGTCCAACTGGAGGGAAGGAGTATGGAGGAGAGACAGCAGTGGTAAGGGAGGGGAGAGGAAAGGCCAACAAGATGAAGGAGGAATAAAGTCATTAAGGTAACACCTTCCCATGACCACCATGCTTGCAGTGAAATATTAAACTTGAGATACACATTTTTTTGCTCTTCTTGCTTCTCCCCGCCCCTCTTTTCTCTTTCCCTCCTCCTTCTCCACATTTTTCTTCCTCCTCTTCCTCCTCGCCTCCTCCTCCTCCTTCTTGTCTCTCCCTCTGTCTTTCTCTCTCTCATTAAGAAGTTGAAGCTAAGTTCTGGGTCTGGAGATGCAGAGCAAAACAGAGAACATGTCAGGAGAGAAGCTGACAGGACCATGAGTATGTAAGTCCCTGGGAATTAGGAGAGCTGGGAAGTGTCATAGACTTTCATAGACCACAGAGTTTATGGCATTCCAAGTTGATCACACTCTTTCTCTGAGGGATAAAGGAGCCCATCTGACATATGGGTCATACCAATAAATCCTCCATATGTCCCTGTATCTTTCTCCCCTGAATAAAAACACCAGCAAGTCTTGCTTGATCCTCCTATGTCTGCTTTATGGATGAAGGCCAGCAGCCCTTTGTGGTTATGCTGGTGAGACTTTGACATCAGCTTATAAATAGTTGAACTGACTAACATCAATGAATGAATCACAGCATCAAAGCAGCAACAGGGTCCTCAAGCCATAACCAAGCCCCAGTTAACCTCAGCCCAAACATGCCAGACATTGTTCCAAGGCATAATTTTTCTTTGTAACAAAGCCAAGAATGTGGGCATAGCGGCAGTGACTTGGTACTCACATTGGTTTCCCACAAAGTGGATATTCTAAGGCGGTGATTTGGTCAAGTAACACATTCTAAGTGTGCTTTCCCTTAGACAGCCAAAATAGCTCATGTTGTTAGCTGACAATCCTATTCCTCCTCCCCTAACTTGTCACTGGCATAGAATCCAAAGGCAGGGGCTGGAGGAAACCTTCCCAACCCTCATACTTCTTAGTTAAAGACAAAGATTCTTTCTCAGCCCATGTGTGGTTTTTTCCAATTGAAATCTATTGTTCTGCTACCAATTCTCCAATTCTCTGATATCAACTGAGTGTCCTATAATTTAATTCAATTCTGACACTGAGCACAGACACCAGAGTTTAAGGGTGTACCTGCCCCCACTTTAGATGCCTGCCACAAAGGGGTCCCTAAGCTATCCTCACTTCTACCTAGCTGACTACGAATCTAGGGTTTCCATGATCACTACTAAGGTTTGACAGTTTTCTAGAATGACTCAGACTCAGCAAAATGCTTTACTTATGATTACCAGTTTATTAAAAAGGATACAACTCAGGAACAGCCAGATGGGAGATGTTTATAGCGTAGGTTACAGGGAGAGGGGTGGTGAAGAGCTTCCATGCCTTCTCTGAACCTGCCACTCTCCTACCACATTGATATGTGCATCAACCCAGAAGTTCCTCCCAAACTTGTCCTGAGATTTTTGTGGAGATTTCATAACATAGGCATGACTGATTAAATCATTGACCATAGTGATTGAACACAATTTCTAGCCCTCTCCCCTTCCCCAAGGTAGGTCCTGGGCTGATAGTTCTAAACCTTTAACGGTGTGATTGTTTCTCTGGTGACCAGTCCCTATCCCAAAGCAACCTTGGGGCCCACCTTCACTCACTTCACTATCATAAACTCAGGTATGGTCAAAGGAAGCTTGTTATGAATAACAAAGGACCCTCTTATCACTCAGGAAATTCCAAGAGTTTTAAGGAGGTCTGTGCCAAGAACTATGAGCAAAGACCAAATATATATTTTTTTATTATACTACAGCTGGTAAAATCTCTTGAACAATGTATTGGGGTAAGAGAGGATGAGGCAGAATGTAGAGTGCAAATGGCTTCTAAGGTCTTGGTATTCCTGGCTTGGAGTCTACCATATGGGAGGAGTCAATAGCTAAGTAATTCAGATCCACCCAAGGATCTAAATACACATAGGCCTGGAATTTGGTGTTAGGTGGAAGTTTGGGAGTGTTATAGAACCAAAATTCAACTGAGGATATTTAAATAGCTAATTGGCTTTATTCAGTGGTTCATACTGAACAGCATCCCATCTGACAAATAGAAGGTGTCTGATGCAAAATGGAAGACTATTATAGGTGGTGATAGGTGGGACAGGGAAGTTATTAGCTAAAGAAAAGAAAGGCTTGTTTCAGGCAAAGTCACCTTCTCTCAGGGGGAAGACAAAGGGTCATATCATACAGATCAGCTCGCTAGTGCTGACCAGAAAATTCCAGAATGATTGGTTTAAATTCCACTCCTGGAAGAGGCTGAAACTGCAGTTAGGTTGGTAATAAGTCTTGGTGGGACTTAACATAAGTGACTCCATTTGGGGCCTGTTTCTGTTTAGCAAGAGGCAGTAGGGCTGGTGTCAGAATTCAGAGAGACTGGCTGTGAGAGACATCAGAGCAGCCAGGGGGTGAGGACTCCTCCTCCTCTGACTCCCGAAAATCAGCAGCGATCAGGGCCCCAGAAGTGAGATCCAGGCATCATTAGGGAACAATCTTCAGGAATTGGGAAGCTCCTTGACTGAAAATAAGATCAGGAAAGGAAAAAGAAGGGGGAGTCATTGCTACTTTAAGCTTCAAAACTGCATTCTAGCCTGGTGGTTTTGACTTGTATCTCCGTTAACAGCAAGTAGGTGGCTGGTTTCCCTAATACTGGGAATTTGGCCTTTTCCTCCATGAGTCAACACATTTCATAACAGGAGGTCTTTCCCCTACTGCTAAGTGGTTTCAGGTTCTAAAATATTAAATATTGTTGGTCTTCCTGGACACTGATGGTTCTTAAGCTTTCAAACCTGCTACATGCAAATGCAAAGTGTTAAATAATAACTAAATTGGGCTATTTTTAGCTTTCTGTTCTGCTCATGCTTTCTCTTCCTAAAGCACTTTGCCTGCCTTCTGGCCCTTTACTAGTGACTTTTTGCTCAGAGAGAAGCCAAGTCCGTACAGGTTAGCTACCTGTATGCAAGACCAAGATGTTTAACCAATTTGACTGGTCCAAACAAAAATATTGGAACTACAGAACCACTGTGGAGATTTTACACAAACCACAACCCTTGATGTTGGTTTTAAACCTATATACCTTTTACCTTAACAAAAAGGAAAGAAGATAATTTGAGATTGTTTTGTTAATGAAAGTAGCCTTGGTACTTACATAGTTGACTCACAAAGTAGAGATTCCCAGAAAAAGCATTGGTCAAGTCTTCTAACTCCATTGTTATTAGCTGTATTTTGCCTTAAATGGCCATGACACATTGTATTGTTAGCTCAAAACCCCGATCTCTTCAGTTAACCCAGGCAGAGTTGATTTCACAGGCTGTGAGTAGAGGGGAGTCCCCTGACCCCAATCTTCTTGGGCAGAAATGAAGATTCCCTACTCACCCAGAAAATGGTCAAACACAGAATCGGTGGGAAGTCAGAATGTTGTGAAAACAGCATATGTCTCTAGTTTGTTTTAAGGGCTGCAGACAAATGACAGACAGTAGTTTTGAGGGAAATTAGTATCAGAGAATTAAAAAAAAAAAAATCTGAAATTCTAGTACCATGGGGAACAGGCAGTCATTGGTCCTCATTCTGAAATGTGAATTCAGGGGAGATTTTTAGCTTTGATGTTAACAGGGCAACTTTCTATAAAGTACCATGTGGCTAAGATTGTAAGAAAAGGCTATCAGCCCCACCAGCCTTCAGCCCAGGACAAAGTAGTCCTGTTCTCCAGCCAGCTGCAAAGACTTCTTTCACTCAACTATAGACTCAAGACAGCAACCATGTCATTGAAAACATAAGACCAATTCAGAGAGTAGACTTTTCTTGTCCTTAGTTTGAGTTGGAACCCATAGTACACCTTTCAAAGCCCCAGATAGGTATGTTTAATTATCTGCCTCATTGGAGTGCATCAGCATCAGCACTTAACAGATTATCTAGCCAGTAGTTCTCAAGTGTTCCTGTGCATCTGGATCTCCCACACAGAATAACAGGGGTGGGGGTGGGGATTAAAAAGATGCTGATACTCGGGCCTCATCCCAGAGATTCTAATTCAATTGGTTAAGTGTAGAACAGACATTTCCAAAAACAAACAAAACAAAAACCCCAAATCTCGGTGATTCTAATATGTAGTCAAGATTGAGAATTCTTTCATCTTCATTTTCAAGATGAGAAGGTTGAGGCACAGAAAACTTAAGTGCTTTTCCAAAATCATGCAGCTGAAAAGTGATGGGGCTCTTATTCTATTTCAGGTATTTCTGACTTCAAGTTTCTTCCTCCCCCACCCCCGGCCACGCCAATATATTCAGTGTACCACATGGCCTCAATGTGGCTAAGTTGGAACCTAGACCCCAGACCCCCTGAATCCCTGCCCAGTGATTTTCCTGCTATACCACATCCACATCCACTCTTTCCCTAGCTCTTAACATACTGGAATGAGACTCAGCAGCGACCCTCCTTCCACTTAAATACTGGATAGGTTGTTCCAGAGACTATGAAGTCAATTTTCTTTAGCATAAACATTAGGCAAGAGAAAAGGGATTACCTACGTTAAATAAAACAGTCTGTGTTAAAATAAACAGTAGACTGTAGAGGAAGACTCAAAGAAGTGGGAGTGCAAGAATGCCTCTACTATATAAGACCAGAAAATACACTGGCTGACTCTGGCTATGCTGCTCAGGAGGGCCTGGAGGCCATGCCATTTACTGAGATGATAAGGAATGCACTAGCGTGAGGGTGCTGGGATTGTTGAGGAGCTCAGGGGTGGCTGTCCGTCTGGAGGCAGAAGCTAACAGCCGGAGATACCATTTCAGACCTGGGCATCCCTAGTAGGGATGATAAGATCCCAGACTAGTGGAGACCAGGAATCAACTACCAACCATTCAGAAGCACCGTGGACATGAGCACCAAAAAAGTAGCAAGATCAGAATGTCACCCCAGAAAATAATTCACAGATCATGGTATTCCTAGGGGCAAGAGAGATGGGCAAGATTTGGGTATTGTATCATAAATACATGAAAAATACATCAAGCATGGATGAACCGAAGACCGATGTCAGTTACCCCAAAGGAAAGTTCTCTTTCCCAGTTTCCAGAACTGAGCCAGTTCTCAGTCCCCAAAACCATAACTGAAGGAGAGGCCAGATCCACATAAGCAAAGACTGTCCAATGTCATGGTAGATATATATGTCATTCATTCACCCAGTTCTTTCCTAAAGGAGACATTGGCTATTTATTCAGGCAACAACACACTGGGGAGAAGGGAACACTCACACCATTTGTGTGTTGTGGGAAACAAGACTCAAATTGACACTGCCCCCTGGGGACCCAAAGCATCATGCTGGCCCCGATAGAATAAGGGTCTAAGGGAGTCATGTAATAAGTGGAATACTGATCTGGGTCCATCTCATGTGCCCACTGGATCCAGATACACCCAGGAGCATTTTCCCAGGTCTTGAATATATAATGAAAATTGACATATTGAGATGTTGGCAAAACCTTACACTGGTTCCTTGACCAATAAACTCAAATTATACATTATAAAGAGCTATCGTAGTAAAAAGGCCAAAGAGAAACTCCTGAAACTACCCCCACCCTAGCCAAGACAGTAAATGTAAAACAATTACCATATCTTTGGGGGAATGGCAGATTTTTGTCACCCTCAAAGATTTCAAGGATGCAGGGATAGTGGTCCTGCAAAAACCAGTTGGATCATGGAAAATAACAGTGTACTATTGCAAACTTAACCACATAGTACAACCAATTGCAGCTGCTGTGCTGGAAGTGGTATCTTTATTAGAGACTCCGGTAAGTGGCATGAAGCTATTGATCTGGCAAATGCATTCTTTTCAATACCCATCAAATAGGACAGAAACAATTTGCATTCATATGGGATGAATAGCAGTATACATTCATGGTCTTGCCCCAGAGATATGTTAATTCTCTTTCTCTCTGTCAGGATACTGTTGAAAGGATCTGGGCCATCTGGACATTCTGTGGAACACCATATTAGCCCATATTGCTGACATCATGTAAGCTGGACCCAATGAGCAAGACGTGGTAAGATACATGCACTCTAGACGGAGGGCGATAAACCCTACAAAGATTTAGAGGCATGATACATCAGATAAATATTTAGGGGCCCTGTGTTCTGGGGCAAATGAGTCATCCCTTCCAAAATCAAGAGCATGTTATTGCTCCGTCCACTTCCTACTAGTAAGAAAGAAGCACAGGGTTTAGTTGGCCTCTTCAGATTTTAGATGCAGCAGATTATACACTAGAGAATACTGCTCTGACCCATTATTTGATAATGCTAAAGGCTGATAGTTTTAGGGGACCCGGAGCGAAAAGACCTCTGAAACAGATTCAGCCTGCAGCATGAGCAGCCCTGCCACTTGGGATGCTTTATGAAGTCTCTAGCAAGCCCCAATTCTATACTAATAGGGTTTCTTATAAATTCTTGGGTTCTTGAATAATGCTATGCCATCTGCAACAGAAAACTATGCACCATTTAAACCACAAACAAGCGGATCTGCTACTGTTCCCTGATAGAGACAGAAAATCTAACCATGGGAAATCAAATAGCCATGGAGCCAGAACTGCACATAATGAACGAGGTACCGTCAGACCCATCAAGTCATAAGGTGGAGGATGCCACTGCGAGATAGAGGTACTACATTCTGGATTGAGCTGGAACAGGTCCAGAGAGCACCAGTGGCTCAGACACTGGACCTCCATGTCCCTTTCCACTGTTATACCAGTACTTCTCCCTCAGCTCATACCTTTGGCCTCATGGATCATTCCCAATGTCCAGCTGAGAGAGGAGAAAAACTCCTGCTTAATGTACAAGTGGGGTCAGTTCAGTAGGTGTGTGTGAACTGAAATGCAATTCTGTATGATAGTTCCACTTAGCGCTGGCCCCCAAAAAACAGAATCAAGAAGACATTTTCCCATTGGGCAGAGCTTCAGGTGGTACTCATGGCCATCCACTTGGTGTTAAGAAATCATTGATCTGAAGTTAGAATGTGGACTCATGGTCAATGGCGAATGGCTTAGCTGGTTGGACAATGGCCTAGAAGAAGCAAGACCAGAAAAGAGACAGAGAGATCTGGAAAAGAAGCATGTGGATAGGTATGTATGAGTGAGAACCAAGCGTGATGATTTTGTATTGCATTTCATTCCCACCACAGAACATCCACTGAAGAACAGGCACTCAATACCCAACTGGTATGTTGACTTAGCCAGTTCATGACAATCAACCACTGTCCTTGGCCACTCCATTATTTAGACAATGAGCTTATGAATGGGGATGCCATGATTGTAGAAATGGAGACAAGGCATGTGTCCCACAACAATGGCTGGGTATTAAGTTTTAGTTGTGAGAGGCATCAGTGGTATTTTATTTATTTTATTTATTTATTTATTTATTTATTTATTTATTTATTTATTTATTTAT
>NW_023270777.1:8325722-8350177 GCF_011800145.1 Mirounga leonina | reverse complement strand
TATTTATTTATTTATTTATTTATTTATTTATTTATTTATTTATTTATGTAGTCTCTATACCAAACGTGAGGCTCTAACTCATGACCCAGAGATCAAGAGTGGCATGTTCTTCCGACTGACCCAGCCAGGGCCTGCTCAGTGGTATCTTATTGAATGAATATTATTATTTCTGTTTATGCACTTAATTTCTGCTTGTTTGATCTGTTGTGAACAGAGAAATATGTTAACATATTTTTAGAGGTGTTATTAACCCATTTTTTAAGAGTTAAAATAAAATAATAATTTTAAAAATATTTTAAATTTATAAAAGAAAATTTATATATATAAAAAATTTATATATATAACACATATAAATTTATTAAAATTATACATAAAAAAATAAAATAATAATTTATTATTAAATTTGGCTTGCTGGTTAAATTATTCTCATAAATGTTTGTACCATTCATCAAAAGAAGTGAACTTCCGCTCCCTCTGTTGTTTGTCTGACTGTTGGTTTCTGATGTTTAGGCTTGTACCCCTTCTCCCTTTTGTTTGAACATGGCCACTGCATCTTTGTCCAGTGCCTTACTTTTTAAATTCTGTCTGTCTCTGTTTTGTGTGTTCTCTTATAGATAGTAACTGGCTAGATATGGGGAAAACAACTTGGGAGTCTACCTTTTAAGAGAGGTACTTAACATCCGCATTTATTAGCACAAAGTACATTTCATGTACTGACATAGTTTTATACTTTTTCAATATTATTTTATGCTCTTGCATTTGCTACTCCTGTTTGCTCTACGGACCATGTTTTCTTTGCTTTTACTTTCTTTGATGTTTATCTTTTAATATTTCAAAAGCCCTCCTTTCCTTGTCATGAACTAACTCTCTGAGTCAAGAAGGAAACAATCTTTTGAGTACACAGTCTCCCACCCTCTCTTCTCCTTAACATTTCTCAGTCTTTATGAATATTAGCTGATGCTTTAAGCTCAGATTTTTTTTTCATGAAATCATGAATTTTACATTATGCTTGAAGGAACAGATGTTTTGATTTTAGATTCATTTTTACAACGAGACTTACATTTATCCTTGGAGAGAACTAGGTAAATATGGGCCATGTTTCTCCAGTTTTAGTGCTGAACCCCATCACATTTGTCGAGATGACTCTTCCATTGCTAAGATTGTGATGTTTTAGTATCCTGCAGTTAGTTCGATATAATCTTCAAAGAATTGTATTCCATGGATCTTTTCAAGCTCTTATTTAATAAAAATATTTTTTATTTCCTCCATTTATAAAAGACCTGTATCTCCATAGTTTTTGCTCAAAACTGCAGGGGTTTCTTCATAATTTATTTTTATTAATTAACTATTTATTTAATGATTAATTGTTCATAATTAATTATAATAATTTATATAATAATTTAGCAATTAATTATTAATAAATAAATTATGGCATTAATGCTGCAATAGGAACTCAGAGGCCAGCCTGTTTTGACTTTATTTTTCTTTCATATATAACCTTTTCTTTTGCTGAAGTGCTTTCAAGGTGCATTGATCCTTTTAATTTAAACAATTATTCTATAATTGGGGCACCTGGGTGGCTAAATTGGTTGATCAGTCAACTCTTGATCTCAGCTCAGGTCTCGATCTCCGGGTTGTGAGTTCAACACCCACACTGGGCTCCATGCTGGGTGTGGAGCCTACTTTAAAAACAAACATTACTCTATAATTCAATGAACATAGTCATACTGGTTCGCTTAGGCCTGCATGGGAATTTGGCAATCTGTATACAGATCTCTTTTTTAACTTAGAGAATTGAAGATTGATTTGTATTTTTCCTTTGATAATTCCTTATGTGTCATGGATTCTGACCTTTTCTCCCTGTGATCTCTACTCATGCTCTTCCATATCTGTCACTTCTTCTCTCATCACTTCCTTTTGGACATTTCCCTCTACATCCTCTGCATGGATTTAATTTCTTTTGCAGCATCAGTTATGTCTCCCTCCTTTTTTCTTTTTTTAATCCCCAAAGTATAATTTCCAGCAGGTTTTCATTTAGCACTGCTCTATTCTGCAGATTCTGACATCTCTTCCCTTTATCTCTATCTTGATGGTTGAGCCTCATGAAGAAATAGAATCTGCAGCCACTCCACACTGGGCTCATCCCATCTGTGTCCTCCTCCCTTCCTTTTCTCAAGTAGGCTCTTCTCTTAGAACATGTTGCATATGACCTGCCATCCTTACCTCTTTATGCCCAGTGCTTGCAGAGATTTAATCTTCAAGTAGATTTTAGGAAGACAGGAGGTGAAGCAGAAGGAAGGGGACACTGTAATCTTGAAGAAACTCCCGTGCACCATCCACACAGCCACCCAGGGCTGTGGTTTGCATTGATCTGGGACTGCTGATGGCATCTCGCCCTACCTTTGCTCTGTCTCCTCACAACACAAAGTCTTTTCTCAGCTCATCTTCACCTGCCTTATAATTCAAGGATACCTCCCAGACTCAAGCATGAGATCACTTGCTAATCCCAGGGAAGACTGCAAAATTTCACCCACTGGGCCATCACAGTTGGCTCCTGAGAATCTTTGAGACTGTACAGGGACTGATGCTAAAATGGTATTTTTGACAAGGAGAGCAGTCACTCTCCTTTACAGGAGAGAAAACAGTGTCAAAGTAGCTGTGAAAAAAACTATAAAGGTTGTAGGAGGTTTTCCATTTGAAATAAAATGTATAACCAAATTACTGGAAAGGCAAGGATGAAGTTGGTCCTCAGAAATAAGTGGAACCAGGAACTTCAACATTGCTGGTGCTCTTTCTTCATCATCTTTGCATGACATTTTGTTGTCTTTCTCTTCTCTTTCTCTCTCCTCTCTATCTCTCTCTTTCTCTTTCTCTCTCTGTTTCAACTTTTAACTGATTCCTTTAGTCTATACCTCCATATCACCAAACACTATATTTGTACCATTATATTTCTTAATATCGTAATAGGTGACATTATCTATTAACTTTTGGGGGTGCTGAAATTTCACCTTCAATTCTCTTATGCATTTACATACATATTTTGTGCTTTTTCTGCCCCAGATACAGTTCAATCAGAGTGTTTGGTTAATTCATTAGTTTGAACTTAGGACAAAAATGTATTATTTATTGCGGAGTCACATAGTGTACTTTGAATATATTTCCTTTCTTATACAATGATTTTTTTCCCCTGTGAATTCACAGGGAAAAATTTGCCTTATTTTTTCATTGCTTTGTTTTTTTTCCCCAGTTTTATTAAGAAATAATTGACATAGGGGCGCAAAGCAGGGACCTTGGGGATCATTTAGCACACACTGGTCGGTTAGGCATCGGTTAGGCATCTGCCTTAGGCTCAGGTCCTGGGATAGAGCCCCACAGCGGGCAGGGAGCCTGCTTCTCCCTCTGCTTGCTGCTCCCCTTGCTTGTACTCTCTGTCAAATAAATTAATAAAATCCTTAAAAAAAAAAGAATTGACATAGATCATGGTATAATTTTTTTTTTAAGATTATTTATTTATTTGTCAGAGAGAGAGAGCACAAGCAGGGGAAGCGGCAAGCAGAGGGAGAAGCAAGCTCTCCACTGAGCAAAGAGCCCAATGCAAGACTGTATCCCAGGACCCAGAGATCATGACCTGAGCTAAAGGCAGGTGCTTAACAGACTGAGCCACCCAGACAACCCAGATCACTGTATAAATTTAAGGTGTATAATATGATGGTTTGATTTACATATACTGTGAAATAATTATCACAAGAGTGTGCATATATACATATATATAATTATACCTAATATTTCCCAAGCTCTCCATCAGAATTATTAAAAACACTCTGAATCTTATTTTTCCACACGGTCAAGAATCAGTGGTACTTGGGCAAGCTCAGAAATCCCAGAAATGATGTAATGCTGAAAGAAATCCCTTTCCTGATTCCTCTGAACTGAAATTAATTTATCTTTTGAGAACTCCCATTGATCGTGTATGTATCTTTCACATCACTGACAACTGTCTGCCTTATCACAGTTATGTGTCTATGCATCTTATCTTTCGTACTGGACTTTTTGCTCCTCAAGGGCAAGGTCTGTGTCTAATTCTTGTCCTTAGTACTCAATGCAGTGCCCTGATGAGAAGCACCTCGATAGATACAAATAAGGGAATGAATAAGTAAAATCTAAGCCTCTCTTTAGTATTTTTACATTTCTTCTGTGTCTCTATTGACTGAGCACAATGGCTCTGATGGAGTGAGATTTGAATTTAGGGGACTTAATCTGTATACTGTGTTGAAAGATTTAGGAGAGTGTCATATAAAGGAAAAGCAGGGGTCTTACGTCACTTCTCTGATAAGTGGCAGAACTAGGATTCGAAGCCAGGTCTGGTAAAATCCTATACCCTTACCCCCCACCCAAAACCACATTCCAGGCTCAGTTCAACGTCACAAAACAGGTGGTCAGTTTCCCCTTAATCACGTAAGCATTCCTGGGCGGCACTAAGATGTTTTCCAGCTCTGTCATCGAAACGCCAACCTTCTTTTCTTCTATACAGCCCTACAGTCCATAATTTAAAAATAGATGTTCTTTACTGCTACTAAGCTTTATTTTTAATTGTATTCTCCTTCCCTCTGAAAAGCTTCTAAAATCAGTATTTTCAGTCTCAGCCCAGGGTGCTCTGTGTTCACTTCAATTACAAATTTTCTAAGACAACCTCCAGGATTTGTAAAGGCTTGAAAGGATTTCTCTTGAATGAGGTATGGCCTGGTTTAAGCTTGTTTTCCATTTGGAAATCCCTGAAGACAAACACCTGCATTCTAGGTCACCCTAAGAAGCAGGCATCCCAGAATAAAAGAATTGCTCAGCTCTTGGTGGTTCGCTGTCAAGTCCACCAGTAGAGGGCGCCTAACCATCATCAATAGTCTCAGAAACGTCCCTAATGGGCTCAGGCATTTATTACCTTTTGCTCGGAGCTGCCAATTAGGAGCAGAACGTGCTAACCCGTGTTCTCTTCATTTCACAATTGTCCTGTGCTGTGGAAATGGAAATGCATCCCTGCAAGGCTTAGAGGTGGTGGTGGGGATCCGAGGGGCCATATGAGAGAGGAAAACAAAGCTTTCGCTCTACACTGAGGATTGGAATGAATTATATGCAGGATGTTGTTAAACCTGGCATGGTTTCTACCTGGTTCATCTCTAACAATCCAACTACTGGCATGTGGCTTTCTCAGTTATTTATAAGGCCCTGTATGTGAAGAGATCAAATGTGTTTAATTTTCTTTAACATGTCTACGTGCGCTTATGCCTAATGACGTGGAATCATATAACCCCCTACTGTTAAGCAGGGACCTTGGGGATCATTTAGCACACGCTGGTCGGTCTACCGATTAGAAGATCAATGCCTGAAGATGCAAACACTTGGCCAAGGTCTTCCAATTAGTCAAGAGAAGAACAGGTATCAAAACCCAGCTGCTGACAATGCCCCCAAACTCGCCCAGTGTAGTGCTTCTAATCAGGAAATCACCTGTAACCACCACCTGATGAAACCAGAACATAAAGGAGGAGGCACTAGAACAGCAAGATTAACTTATGAAGATTTTCAGAAGGTGCGGTAGGGCTCAAGTGCACATACTTGGGTTAAATTTGGAACTGGGGTCTAGATTGTCTCTGGGTTATATAGACCCTTCTTGATTCTCATGTATGCCTTTGTCCTCCTTCTGGGTTATCATTGCCCACATTTCTCTACCCCAGTCCACTTCTAGGAGATGAGATTTTAAAACAGAAATTCACACCTCTTCCCAAGGTTCACCAATCCTACGTAATCTGCTGACACCTTCTTCTTTGCCTTTTTACCCCATGGGTAGGGCCACAAGGCCTTCGCGCTAGCTGTACCCTTTGCCTGCAATTTTCATCCTTCTGATCTTCACATGGTGAGGTCTTTCTCCTCCAAATCTCACTCTGCCTCCATGAAGCCATCCTTGACCATGTGGATCTAAGTGGTCACCCCGTCACTCTCTATCTCATCACCTTGTGTTGTGTTAATTATTTGTATCACCCTGAACCCACTTGCAGTGTTCTCAGTTTTAGATTCATTTTTTGTCTCCTTGCCTACTCTTATTACTGAATATATGTTCCAGGAGAGCAGAGACCTTGTCTGATACACTCACGTTTTTATCCCCGATCCTTTGGACAGTCTCTGACTCGTGACAGGCACTCCAGAGAAACTACAGGGAAATGGCAATCAGAGTTGTGGGCAGGAACCTCTCCTTCAGCCTCTAAGACAGCATCCCAGAGCCACTTTCTGTTCAAAGAGGATTAAATATCTTCATGGTTTAGGGAGGTTTTTTTTCTTTGAGCAAATTTTAGGTTGCAGTTGGTGCCAACCCTAAGGTCTGGATGGCCATGAACTGGACAAGCCTCGTCTTCCATGCCAGGGACTCCTCCACACCAGGGACAGTGAGCACCAATCACTTGCCTTGGCTGACCCTCCCTCATGACTCAATGACTCCTCACAAAGGTTGATTCTGTCACAAAGCTCTTTATGGGGCAGAGTTACATCTAAGGCATAGACAGGTTGTGGGTGATGTGTTGGGGCACTGAACTTCAGAGATGTTGGAATCTGGAAATAGGCTTTAAGGGGAAGAGCAAAGACAATGTAAGTGATTAATCTCATGGGGCTGTGGAAGGTCTTGGGACACCCAAGGTGTGTAATGAGGTCTGTCCACTCATTAAAGGCAGTGCAATCAGGATCTAAATGAGCTCCTTTGGGAGGGCAAGTTTAATAAATCCCTTTCGACTCTCTTAAAACTTAATGTACATTTGGAAGAGTGAGCAATCCCCTTCTCTCTGCTTTATATGTGGTACTTGTGGTCTAATGGGTGTGACTCACTTAGGTACCAGGGAGCAGTTTGGAAGGGAGAATGGGAAGAAATTCTATTGCACATACCTGTCCAGTTATCAAGATCACTGCCATCCCCATTGCGTTCCACAACAAAGAGTGAAGATAGAGCTGGAGGCTCTGGGTAAAGCAAGAGAACAGAAATGGGTATGCCAAGATCACCAATAACCTGTTTTGTGCTATGTGCCATCCTCAGTGCTTCTGGCAACTGGTTTTACCTAATTCTAGCAACAATCCTATGAAGTGTTACTTTACCATTTTGCAGGTAAGGATACTAAGCCTCAGAGAAGTTTGAGGTACAATCTATTGCTACTCTGGTGGTGTAGTCACAGTTCAAACTTGGAGCTCATGCACTCTAATATTATCTATTCTTCCACGATGTGGCAGTGCCATGAGCCACTAGATTGTCCCTTTCTACAAGTGCTGCCTCTTTAGGGACTTCTGTGAAGCCAAAGAATCTTAAGGGGTTATTAGTGCTCTATCACTTACTCAACGAAACAAAAATACATGAGTCATCCAGATTCAAGTGTGCATGCTGGTTAAATTGTTTGCAATACAGACTTCGTGGTGATAGGAAAGACTACATTTCTTAATTTTCCAACTTATAAGCTCAAGTTTATTACTTCTCTAATTTGTTTATCTATTTAGTGAATATTAGGTGTTTAGACTGGGTGTTAAGCCTAATGCTGGCCACTGGTAACAGAGGAGTAGACAAGGCCAATACTGTTTTGTGCTCTGAGGGACCTTACAGTTTAGATTTCTCGGGCGCCTGGGTGGCTCAGTTGGTTAAGCGACTGCCTTTGGCTCAGGTCATGATCCTGGAGTCCCGGGATCGAGTCCCGCATCGGGCTCCCTGCTCGGCAGGGAGTCTGCTTCTCCCTCTGACCCTCCCCCCTCTCATGTGTTCTCTCTCATTCTCTCTCTGTCAAATAAATAAATAAAATCTTAAAAAAAAAAAAAGGGAATTCTCATGGAGAAAAAGAAATAAAGAAAAAAATATTTCATAACTTCCACTGTCTAATTTGTTTTGACTTGCTAGAAAACTCTCTCCTCCTTAGCAGAAGTAACTAAAAATGGCTTCTGCTGCCACATTGGCCCTGGCCCTCCTGTTCTTTGACTTGTTTCTAGTATCGGTCACCAGACACAGACTCAGAATAAAAGATTTCATGATGGGGCAGCCTCGGACAGAGAGGCAGATGGATTACTTGCCCACAGCCCTGTAGTCCACCCTTTACCAAAGACTCTGATGGCCAAAACTCCACTTGGCTCTATTCTTCATAAGGCCACAGAGCTGCGAGGGATTAATGCGATCACTTAGTTCAGCGTCCCACTTTAAGCTCATGAACAGATGGTCAACTGGTCTATTCTTTAATATTTCCAGGGATGAGGAGTTTAATACTTCACAAAGCAGTCTCTTCCATTGCTAGATAATGCTTAATCCTCCTTATATCGAGTAAGAGTCTGCCTCCTGGACTCCCCCTAGCAGAGTTAATCATCCCCTGCACTTTGTGCAAGGTTCTGGAGAGTTCTTATTATTTGACTTGCCTTGAGTGAGCTCCTTGATATCTGGGAAAGCACTTGAAAACTGTAAAGAACTCATGCTACTTACATGAGTTAAAAGGGATAGCTACTATTACCGAAATAAAGAACCCAAGTAATGGAATGGAAATTATATGTGAGACCAACATAAATGGACATTTCATTGACATAAATAATTGAATCTGCACTTGAAGAAATCACTTCAAGGAAAAAATTGGCAATTCAATCAACACTAGATATATTGCACAAGAAAGAAAAGCTATCTAGAAAAAAAACATGTCTAGGAAAAAATATGCCATCTGTAAAGCAGAGTATAATGATGCTGACCTCAGATTTCTTCACAAACATTCCACACTGTAAGAAAATGGAGCAATGTCTACAAATCTAAGAGAAGGAAGTATGATCCAATAATATTATACCCAGCTAAGTCGTTCAAAAATAAAGGGGGCAAGCTGTCTTTCTCCGACATGAAAAAATTTAGGAAGTAAGGGACTCATGACTCCTCCTTGGAAAAAAAAAAATAAAGGACGCTAATCCTTGATGAAATTCAGAGACCAATGATGATTGGAGAAGCTGAAAGCTACTTACATCTGGAAAGTGAATTTCCAGATTTGGGATATGGTTGCTCTTGCCTGGATACAAGACCTTGCCAAGTTTTATGAAAATCCAGGGGCAGAGCAGAACATACCCTGGATTCTGGTACCACCACCAACTTACCTGTGTTCAAGAGTGAGTTTCTTAACCTCTGGGCCTGAGTTTCTGCATCCAAAAAAATGAGATCCCTCCAGCTACATACCTTCCAAATACAGTGATGGAAATTACCCTAAGCATCTCTAAATGATGGTGTTATTTTTCTCCCATCAGATTCTGCTTCTGCCCACCACCCTGGATTGGTGTTCTTTTTTGCTTCTCTGCTACACTTCGTGTCAGGGATATTTGGGACATTCCACAGTTGGTCATCCTTCTGGTCAGTTTACTGCTTAGTCAAGGCTTTTGTTAAAAGCCCAGGCTTATTCAATTGACGTCTCATTTTGCTTGCAATGATATCATTAATCATGGCCTTGGCCGGGCAGCCATGCTGGGACTTGGCGGAGCCCCAGCAGCTGTATTGTTAGCAGAAGGTTACCCTGCACACTGTAATGCTGCTTTTCTTCCTGGGTTTTCAGCAAAGGGAGGTCATTCAGAGCAAGGGCTTTTTAGTTCCACAGTCCTTTGCCTTCACCTTTCCTCGGAAGAGGACACATGCCAGATCTGTCACTTCCTGGCTCTCCTATCATGCTGACAGGAGAGCAGATGTCACCACCAACTCTGCAGCAGCATGCTTGAAAGATACAGAGATAAAAATGGTGACAAGAAGAGTGTGAGAGGGGGTGACTGGCATAGCTGCCTGTCCTATGGTTTCCTCTAGCATCAGATGATTCTTTAAGTCAGAGCACTTACCATGCTGCCCTCCTGCCTGTTGGTACCTCTCAAGAGGTGAAGTCCCACATCTCTGTTGTATTGTACCACTGACTCTACATTTGGGACACATAGAGCACAATTAATATTTCTTAAATAGCTAAACTAATTGACTCCAAGACAAGGGAATTGCAGGGGCAGAGTTGAAGGTAAACAACATAGGTGATACAGGATTTATTGCTTCATGGATACCAGTAAGCCATTTGTTCGACCCAGCATACTGGCCAGAGGTGGCTCTAATGGATGTCCCCAACATCATATTCTAGTTCACAGTCTATCTTATACCACTATACTCTCCTACCCTACCTCAGTCCCCACCTGCCAAGGGAATAATTGTCCACTGTTCTCTGTCTATTTATGGACTGCAAGCGATCTGCCTATGGCTCTGCATTCTGATTTAGCCACATGGACACCCTAAAAGAATCCCGTAGTGCAACAGTGCACGTTGCCCTAGAAATGGCAGCCTGGCAACATGCTTCTCCTTTTGTATTGCTCGTTTTGGGGCCAATGTCTCAATTTTAAACTTCCGTTCTCTCACTTATTGAGCACCTTCTATATGCCATGCCTTGTGCTAGGCTCTCTAGATATAATGATGAATCAGACTCAGATTCTGCCCTTAAGGGACATCAAATCTAGCCTCTGACTCAGGCAACCTTGTAGTACTTGTAGTTACTCATAGCATGGCCCCTTGGGTCAACTTGCTCACCTCCTTTTAGGGATTTTCTTCCATTTAGTGATGACATCAAATGAGGCAATATAGATGCAGAAAAATATACAAGTTTATTATTTAGAGAGACCAAAGCCAACAGGAAATATAACAGGTCAATAAAAGCCCATCAAATATCCGAACAAGCAGGACCAATTTATCCCCTTCTATACACAGAACTCAAATTCTCATAATCTCATCTTTAGTATGCAAATTTCTCCTTAATCCCCTCAAAAATCTCTCCCCAGACCAGAACAAACTAGACTGTTATTGCTTCTATTACCCTTTACCACATTTTCATGTGGCTCTTACAGTCATCATTAAGAGGGAGCCATGTTGAAAGGGTAGCTTGGAGTGCGTGCATAGTGGGCACTTTGCAGAACCTTCCAGGCCAAGTGTTTGCCCTCCAAACCTGGTCTTGAGCATTCTCATCCTTAAGGTTACAGGAATAGAAACGTGTTTCAGCTTCCTCATCTTTATTTTACCTTCTCCAAGAAGTCTCTTTAGCGAGCTCTACTGTTCCTCCTAGATGTGCCAATAATTCATTTTACTCCCATTTCCCAAACCTTAATAATTTTTCCCTCCTCCCCTTTTGCACAATACCACCCATCCAACAGAGGGATCTAATTCCACATGAGTTAAATTGAAATTGTCTTCATGCTCAGTACAGGAACTTTCCCCCAATTCCGCCTTTCCACCAGTGTTGCCATTACTCTCTAGTTTCCTATGACAGAATAATGAGTTCTCTTAGCTTTCCCTGTTTCTTTATCTCCCAGTCAGCCACCTTGTCCATCCTATGTTTTCTTGAAATTTCATTGGGTTTAACCCCTCTCTCCAATGCTATTTTAGTCCATAACGACACATGCACTGTGTCACCGTCATCACAACCACATTGTACATGGATTATGGCCATAAATGTTCAGCCAATCTTCATGTCTGCAGACTCCTCACATGCCAAGCCATTATAGACCTTACCCTCAACTCAACTTCTTGAAACCTTGTTTTCTCGAACTCGTAGTCAACGCTCTAACTCTACCACAGCATCACCCACTCCTCCCTGCCCACCTGATTGCCTACATCAAGAGCCTCTTCCTCTCAGGTGCTACTTCCTGACCACACCATCCATGCTAATTTCTCCTGTCATTAAATTCCTATTGACACTGTGTCTTTATTTGGCTCTTGTTTTCATGCGTTAGACTTGTCCACCCTTTCCTCTGACACGCTAACATTCTGACAGTCTGTAAGACATAATTCAGCACTCAACATTCTTCAATATTTCATGTATCTTAGTCTTGTCGCCCCCAAGACAGATCTGGGCAACTTCACATGGCTTTTTAAAAATTCACAACGGGAGAGCCTATAGGTGAATTCGTTCCTGATTTAGGAAATGCCCACCTTTCAGTTGCCTAGAGGTTTAATCTTCTCACCAGTGATCTCATTCCACCCCACCCCCTTCCTCTCTAATGGGATTTCCAGCTCGGCTGGGACAGCCTCTGCTTGCATCCTCCCATCTTTCTCCCTGACCTCCTCATGACTGAGCAACGTAAGAGCAATACACACTAACAACAACTAATATTTATTTAACTCTAACTGCGTGCTCAGACTGTGGTAAGCACTTTCTCTCATTTAATCCTCGCAAAAAAAAAAAAGAAAGAAAGAAAGAAAGAAAACCCTCTGAGGTAGGTAAATGTTTTCTGGAAGGAAACCATAGAGGGCTTGTACCACTTCCATGGAAACAAATGCTGTTTTCAAACACTGTTAAGAAACTGTTTCTATCTTAGGCTTTCAATGACCTGGATTGTCCATGTGGGGAGGGGGGGAAAAAGTGAGAGAGAGAGAGAGAGAGAGAGACAAAAAAGAAAGAAAGAAAGAAAAGAAAATGCTAGGAGGAGCTCTTCTTTTAATGCACTGGTTAATTAATCAATTAATTTTGGGTTATGCACAGGCACTTGCGTCTCTGCACTTAGGAAAATGCAGGTCTTTGTGTTTCTGGAGAATGTTCTGATACTGAAAGGTGCAGGCCTTTGCTGCTGAAGTTTCCTTTTTCTCCCCAAGACCCGTCCTAGGTATTTCAGTGTTGAATAAACAGGCCTTCGAGTTGTGTGCGGGGCTCAGGACACCCCGCTGAGACCATGTCCTTAATAACAACAATGCCACACATTTATTCTAAGCTGACCCCACTGACCCCCAAAAGTTTGTTCCCTCAACTGGGTCTCCTTGGCCCTTTCATTCCCCTGAATTCCCCACACAAAGCCCTTGTCACATCTCCAGTCCTCTTGAAACTAAACTGGGATGGAAAAGAAACTGGAAATAGCCAAACCTTGATCCTCCACCTAAAAGAAAGTGGGGAGCATTTGCATGTTAAACCAGCGGCACACATTTCAGCTTCCTCTCATCCACACCCACCCCCATCCCCATTTTAACACATTCTTTTCTGAAATCCTGAGAATTGGGGCCCTGCCATCCCCATCTGAAGCGAGGATAGGTCCGCAGATAAGCAGCCCTGCTGTGAAGAAAGCTCTTTTCTCTTCTTTACATTAGCAATTATCAAAAGTTTTTAAAACATTTCTATTCCAAATGGAAGGCTCTGGCCTTCAGAGAGAGGGAAAAAGGATACCTGTGGCTCTCCAGAGTGCCTTTTCTTCACTGCCTCTTCCCCTCCTCCTGCCTCCATGTTGTTTGTTTATCTTTGATCTGAGGAGGCAGTGTTTCAGGGAAGAATGACATTATCACGGGCGGTGGAAAAATATTTTGTTTTTTGCTTTTCCTCATTTTTAAATTAACAGATTCTTCTCTGCCACTCACACAACGGGGATGGACATTGCCTAAGAGTTTGGGATGAATTGACTGATTTCCAAAAAGAGTCTGAGCCAGCCTCTTATTTTTCTTTCTGTTACTGGTTTTATCTCTCTAAACCCACTGTAATTGAGAACTTTCTCCTGGGTACAAGACAAGCAGATAAAGAATTTGTAGGGTACATTTGTGTTTTTCCACATGTCTCAGTGAGGGAAAAAAAATTAGCTCAATACATGCTTTTACCTCATTAGCATTCATACGTGAGCCTTGGTGGATTCACTTGACTCTCCCATCATGCATAAGGCCCTACACCCCGGTGAGGCTAAGAATCACCTCTGAAAATATGCAACAATGGTGGATACTTGTGATATTTTGGAGAATTTGTGGAAGATATGAATTATATATTAAAGACCCCCTGATTAACACAGGGCATTTGTTTGTTTAATCAAGGGGAAACTCATGTAACACAAATTTGACCATTTTAAAGAGAATAATTCATTGACATACAGTACCTTCACAACATTGCACAACCACAATCCCTATCTAGTCCCGAAATCCTTTTATCACCTCCAAATAAAATCCCCACTGCCCCCATTCCTCCCCTTACCCCCCGCCCCAAGATCCTGGCAAACACCACTTTGATTTATGTTTCTGTAGAGTTATCTATTCTGGATATTTCATATAAATGAATCCACATAGTATGTGACCTTTTGTGTCTGGCTTCTTTCACTTAGCATAATGTTTTTGAGATTCATGCATGGTGTAGAATATGTCAGTATTTCATTCCTTCTTTATGGCTGAATATTCTGGAATTTTGTATCTATTCATCTGTGAATGGGCATTAGGGTTGTTTCTACCTTTTGGTCTTTATTTTCCACCATCATAGGGTTGCTACGAACATTTCTGTACAAGTATTTGTATACCTATTTTTAGTTCTCTGGAGTACATACCTAGGAGAGGAATTGCTGGGTCATACGGTAATTCTAAGTTCTATGTTTTGAGGAACTGCCAAACTATTTTCCGTAGTAGCTGAACCATTTTAAAATCCCACCAGAACTCTAGGAGAATTCATATTTTTCTGTATCTTCACCAACACTTGTTATTTTTTCAACTTTTCTTCTTGTTACAGAGATGTATTGGATGTAAATGGTACCCCATGGTGGTTTTGATTTGCATCTCCCTAGTGACTGAATAGCACTGAGCTATTTTTCATGTGTTGGATGGCCATTTGTATATCCTCTTCTGATAACTGCCTATTCAAGTCATTTGCCCAGTTTTTAATTGTTTGTCTTTTTGTTGTTGAGTTGTAAAAATTCCTTATATATTCTGGATACTCTTTTCAGAGAGTTGATTTGTAAATATTTCTCTCATTCTGTAGGTTGACTTTTCACTTTCTTAATAAAATCCTCTGATGCACAGAAGTTTTTAATTTTGATAAAGCCAAGTGTACCTGTTTTTTCTTCTGTTGCTCCGTCTTGGCATCTTTGTTGAAAGTCCGTTGACTAAAGATGTATGGGTTTATTTTTGGGCTCTCCATTTTATTCCTTTGCTCTATATGTGTATCCATATGCCAGTACCACACTGGTTTAATGGCTGCATCTTTGTATTAAGTTGAAAATCAACAAATGTTGAGTTTTCCAATTTTGTTCTTTTATTTTCAAGATTGCTTTGGCTGGTCAGAGCCCTTTGTACTTACATATGAATTTGGGGATTGGCTTTTCCATTTACACAAAGAAAGAACACAGTAATTTTGATAGAGACTGGATTAAATTTGTAGATTGCTTTGAGTAACATTGCCATTTTAAGAATATTCACTCTTCCAGGGCACCTGGGTGGCTCAGTCGTTAAGCGTCTGCCTTCGGCTCAGGTCATGATCCCGGGGTCCTGGGATCGAGCCCCGCATCGGGCTCCCTGCTCCGCGGGAAGCCTACTTCTCTCTCTCCCACTCCCCCTGCTTGTGTTCCCTCTCTCACTGTGTCTCTATCTGTCAAATAAATAAATAAAATCTGTAAAAATAAATAAATTAATTAATTTAAAAAAAGAAGAATATTCACTCTTCCAATCTGAGAATGCAAATGTCTTGCTATTTATTTAGGTCTTCTTTAATTTCTTTCAGCAACATTTGTAGTTTTCAGTGTATAAGACTTTGGTTGAATTTATTCATAGAAATTTTATTCTTTTGCATGCTATTGTAAATAGAATTGTTTTCTAATTGTTGAACAATATTTCTTTTTCATGTTGTTCATTCTGATGTATTGAAACAATTCATTTTTGTGGGTTGATCTTGTATTCTGAAACTTTACTAAATTTGTCTATTAGCTCCGTTAGTTTTGTGCGGTGTGTTGTTTTATGTTGTGTGTGTGTGTGCACTCAAATGTGTGTATTCTTTGGGGTTTTCTATATACACAATCATGTCATCTGAGAATAGAGATAGTTTTATTTCTTATTTTCTAATTTGGATGACTGTTATTTCTTTCTCTTGCCTAATTGTTCTGGCCAGAACTTCCAGTACATTGTTGAATAGCACTGGTGAAACTGGGATCCCACTTTCCTGTCTTGTTCTTGATCCTAGGGGAAAGCTTTCAGGTTTTTATCATTGAATATGTTAGCTAGATGGTTTTTTGGGTTTTGTTTTTGTTTTTTTAATTAAATACTTTTAATCATGTTGAAGAAGTTCCCTTTTATTCCTAGTTTTCTGAATGTTTTTACTATGAAAGTCATTGGAGGGCACCTGGGTGGCTCAGGTGGTTAAGCGTCTGCCTTTGGCTCAGGTCATGATCCCAGGGTCCTGGGATTGAGTCCTGCATCCGGCTCCCTGCTAGGCGGGGAGCCTGCTTCTCCCTCTGCCTCTGCCTCTCTGTCTCTCCGACTCTCATGAATAAATAAATAAGACATTTAAAAAAAAAAAGAAAATCATTGGATTTTGTTAAATGCTTTTGCAATGTCAACTGAAACAATCATTTTTTTCTTTTGTTTTATTTATGTTGTGTATTCTATTGATTGAGTTTCTTTTGTTGAACCACCCTTGTATTCCTGCTGTAAATCCCTCTTGGTCTTGGTACATGACCCTTTTCATTACAAACTAAAAATTTAATAACACTGATTTTTATATTTATCTGTATAGTTACCTTTACTGGAGTCCATTTTTTCACATGACTTCAACTTACTGTCCTTTATATTTCAGGCTTTAGCCTTTCTTGTAAGGCAACTCTGCTAGTGAGAAAATCCCTCAGCTTTTGTTCATCTGAGGATATTTTAATTTCTCCTTTATTTTCAGAGGGAGTTTTGCTGGGTGTAGAATTCTTGGTTGGCTATCTCTTTCTTTCAGCACTTTCAATATGCTATCCCATTACCTCCTGGCAGTGATTTCTGTTGTAAATTTATGTTGTAAAATTAGCTGTTGATCTTATTGAGGATCTTGTATACATGACAAATCATTTCTCTCCTGCTGATTTCAAGGTTCTTTGTCTTTGGCTTCTGACAGTGTGATTATAATATGTCTTGGTATAGCTCTCTCTGAATTTATCCTACTTGGAATTTTTGTCCTGGATATATTGTTTCCTATACTTCATCAAATGTAGGAAGTTTTTGGCCATTTTCTTTTTTCAAAAATTTTTTTCTCCTCCCTTTCTAACTCCCTACTCCCCCTGAGACCCACATAATGCATGTGTTAGTATGTTTGATAGTGTCCTAAAGGTTCCTTAGGCTCTGTTTATTTTTCTTTATTCTTTTTCCTTCTGTTCCTCAGTATAGATAAATTGAATTTTCCTATATTCAAGTTTGCTAATTCTTTTCTGCCTTCTCATAATTGCTATAGAAACTCTCTAATGAATTTTCATTTTGGTTATTAAACTTTCACTTCCAGATTGATTTCTATAAGTTGTATCTCTTTATTATGTTTACCTTTTGATTGCTTTTATCTCTAGCTCTTTACTGATGCTATTTTTTTTATATATTCTTCTGGTTTTCTCCACATCTTTTTTCACGATTTCCTTTAGCTATAGGAGTATGTTTAACATAGTTAATTTACCTTGTGTAGTAAGTCCAGTGTCTGAGCTTCCTCAGGAACAGGTTTTGTCAATTTTTTTTTAATTTTGAATTTTTTAAAAAAGATTTTATTTATTTATTTGACACAGAGAGAGGCAGAGCACAAGCACGGGGAGCAGCGGAGGGAGAGGGAGAAGCAGGTCCCCACTGAGCAGGAAGCCTGATGTGGGGCTCAATCCCAAGACCCTAGGATCATGACCTGAGCTGAAGGCAGACACCTAACTGACTGAGCCACCTAGGTGCCCCGCTGTCAATTTATTATACTCCTGTGAATGGGCCATATTTTCCTTCCTTATGTGCGATGTAAATTTTTGTTGTTGTTGTTGTTGAAAACTACACAATTTGAATATTATAATGTAGTAACTTGTGAGGATCAATGAGTAGAAGGTGGAAGCTTCTGGATTGCTTGTAATGTCTCAACCACAGACATGTGTCAGATCCCCTTCTCTGAGTCTCTATCCATTAGGTTTGATCAAGACTTCTGAGAGTCAAAGTTTTAGAGAGGGGCTCTGGCTGCCCCAGCCCTCCCGGGGCACCTTGAGAACTGAATGTATTAATCTCATGATATAGCTGTAACCCACTTCTGGCACACATGTATTCTACAGTACTCTAGTTGAAAAAAATTGCATAATATATTTATAGACAGAACATGCTCATAAGAAGAGAAGTTAGTCAGTCATAGAAACATTAAAAAAAATAGAAATACATAGAATCCAAGAAAAATAAAGGAAAAGACTTTGCTTAAATTCATACTTTAGTTAGGATGCTTTTGATTGCAGGTAATGAAAAACCTTGACTCAAATAAATGAAGCAATATGGAAAATTTACTTTTAAATGGGTACCTTGATTCCAGGGTTGTTTAATTCAATGATTAAACAATCAATCTTAGATTCAGGTTCTTTATGTTTTTCCATTATGCCTTCTGCACCATGTTGGTTTCTCTCATGCTCTCAATATGGCTGTCTACAGTTCCAAGGGTCATATGTGGACATGATATGTCAGAGAAAGAAGGGAGATGTGAAGTCCACATCTTCCCTGTGCCCTTTTATCAGTAGGAAATTTTATCCAGATCTCCAAAAGTATTTGGTTCAAGTGAGAACTAGGTCACATTTCACCCCTAAACTGAACAATGGCCTTGAATTTTATTTTGTGCGATGTTAGTATTTCTATATCTGATTTTTTAAGACTATTTTTCTTCACAGCAGTTTTAGAATCATAGCAAAAGTGAGCAGAATGTATAGTGATTTCCCATATATTCCCTGCCTCCCCACATACATAGCCTCCCCCATTATCAATATCCCACACTAGAGTGGCACCTATGTTAAAATTGATGAACCCACACTGATGCATCATTATCTCCCAAAGTCTGTAGGTTACATTAGGGCTCACTCTTGGTGGTGTACATTCTATAGGTTTGGACAAATGTATAATGACATATATCCACCATTATGTATCATATAGAATATTTTCACAGTCTCAAAAATCTTCTGTGCTCCACCTACTCATCCCTCCCTTCCCCCAACCCCTGATAACCACTTATCTTTCTACTATCTCCACAGTTTTTCCTTTCCCAAAATGTCATATCATTAGAATCATATAGTGTATATCCTTTTCAGACTGGATCCTTTCACTTAGTAATCAACATTTAAGGTTCTTCCATATCTCATCTGATTTCTTTTTGGTTAATATTTTCCTGGCATCCTGGTGCTTTTATTTTCAACAAAGGTAATTTTGTTTTAGCTGTATTAAACATAGCATGTTCTTTCTAAAAAATATGAAATTTTTTCACTAAAGAATTTAGCTGAAATATCCAGAAAAGGCAAATATACAGAGACATAAATGTAGATTCATGTTACCTGAGGCTGGGATGGAAATGAACAGTGCACGTAAATGGGCATGAGGGGTCTTGTGGAAGTGATGGAAATGTTCTAAAATTGTACAACAATGTAAATTTTCTAAAAATCTTTGATTTGTATGTTTTATAATATGTAAATCATACCTCAGTAAAGGTGATTTTGTTTAAAAAAAGTTAAACTCATTCTCATTTGTTATAGCAGATTTTTAAGGTCTCCTTCAATCTTGCTTTGGTTTTGGATTTGTTTGTTTGTTTATCTTGGGATTAGCTTTCCCTATCTTTGCTATATGGACCAAATTTTCTTGGTCTTTTTTCTTTAGCGATCTTAAAATTTCTCATCATGATTTTATTTTATTGCTATTAGTAACATCTATTTTCCTCCATGTCACAATATAAGGACAGTAACAGTAACTACTTCTTTACCTTTGTAAAAGATATAGAAAGTATTTTGTTCAACAGCCCTCACTTATTATTCCTAATTTCAATGAATAATTCTGGAATTTTCAGATCAAGAATATGTTTCAAATCATAAAAGCAATATCACATAACTCCAAGATGTGTGCAATTTTTAATCTTATTAAGCCCCCTTTTAAAGATTGAATTATTTCACTGATTTTCTTGCTCACCATCATTTCTTGTATGCCATGTTTTATCAGTTGATTTCTTAGTTCCAACATATTTCTCTGTAATTTTGAGTACTTTAAGTATTTATTTTTTTTTAAAAAAAGATTTACTTATCTTAGAAAGAGAGAGAGTGAGGAGGACCAGAGGAAGAAAGAGAGAATCCTCAAGCAGACTCCCCACTGAGGGTGGAGGCTCACAGCCCTGAGATCATGACCTGAGCTGAAACCAAGAGTCAGACAATTAACTGACTCAGCCACCCAGGCGCCCTGAGCACTTTGAGTATTTAAATCAGAAAGTATTTATTGTGCACTTAATATGAACTGCATATTGTGGTAAGCTCTGGCAATATAGTGTTGGAGAGAATTCATTTCCACGCCCATGATCATTATTGCATATTAGACATATGGGTGACATACATGTTGAACCTTAGCACTCTTATGTGTCAAATAAAATTTTTAGGAATGATAAGAACTATGCATTGCATGTTCTGTGTTATATGTCTGAGACTATGTTTCTGTCTCATAAAAATTATAGCTTGTTTGTAAAGTTCTCAGTCATGCTTTCTTCTTCTCAAAACTCTGGATATTATTCCATTTTGTATTGTAGAGGAGGGCTTTTATGCCAAACTTGTCTTTTTTCTGGGAAATCTGTTTTAGTTTGGTTTTTATTGTTCCTGTTTTTTTCTTCCTTTTTTATTTTCAAAATTAGGGAAAATTGAATGGAAATATGACTGTATTTGGATCTGTTACTTCTACCTGGGAATTAGTGAACCCTCTGGCCTCAAATCAAATTTCTTTAATTTGTGCTTTGATTACTTCTTCTATTACATTTTCTATCTTGGTAATTATATATATTATATACTATACAAATAATATCTGGGATCTGTTTTATCATCACTGCTAAGCTATGCTGCAGTTATACAAACTTCACAATTTCAGTGGCTTAAGTTTTATTTATTGTGTAAGCAAAGTTTGGTATGTTCAAGGGACTCTCCAGGGTAATTCTCTTTACAGCAGAGTCAAGATATCCCAGACTGTTTCAATTTTGTGATTCTGCCATCTCAACATGGAACCACCAGTGTGGCTATAGAGGGGGGTAAGGTGAGAATTCAGAAAACCTTCCCTGGCTCTTCACTACTTGAACGTGTCATTTCTGTCCACTGGCCAGAACTAGTCATTAACCTCAACATGAGAAGCACATGGAATATTTGATGAACACCATGTGAGGTCATTCTGACATCAGGATGACTTGTTTTAGTTACAGAGATGTAACATCCCCTTGATAAATTAGAGATTTTCTCAAAGGGAATTATAAACGATCTCAGATTTGTCCCCATTTCTGTTGTTTCTTACGTTTCATGACATCTCTCTCTTTGCTGAGATTTGGAGGGGAAACCTAGGTTTGTCCAATACTGGAAGTTGAGATGGGTTCTGTCATGGATCATGTGGGCTTCTTTTGAATTTTTCAGGTCTGGATGAGGGGAAAAGTGCAGCAGATAGGTTTATTATAGTGTTCTTCAACTGGCTCAGAGATCCAGCAGCTTTCAAGGAGTGGGGAAATATCTGGCCCAAAGAGGGACAATGCCAGTGTCCAAACTAATCGCAAAATGGAGATTTCATTCTCTCCTGACAATTCAAAGAAATACAAATGATCAATAAATACATCAAAACCCCTTCATCTCACTATCATCAAGGTGACCCCTTCATTCTAACTGAACGTTTTGTCCAGATGGGGCTGTCTAAACTGAAAATCAGGACAATCCCTCAACAGGATGTATGGATTCCAGTGCAGGTCCCCATCCTAGGTAACCACTCACCACTCACTATCTGTCTTCCGTGTGGGTCTTACCACCAATCCCCTGCTGTTGCCTTAGAAAATGTTTTGGAGGACTTGTCCATTTTTTGTTCCCCTTACTTCCCAGGAGGACATTTTCTTCATGTGTGGTGAATTGCCAGTTGGCCAGATCTTTCCTTAGTTTGGTCTTATTAGTAAGATATCTATCTATACCGATATCTATGTCAATGTCGATATCTGTATTGATATTGGTCTATATCTGAAATTCCTTTAAATTTCTGTACATAATAGAACTCTTCCATAGTTCCCAATTCTGATGGAAATTTTATCTGGCAATGATATTTCTTTGTTTAGTTACTGTTTTTAATATGTATTTTTCTGGTTATAAGGGTAAGATAGTTGTGGCGATTTTCTGAATGTGCAACCCTAGAAAAATGAAGGTGAGGATAAAAGGTCTGGGTGGTAAAAAAAAAATTTACATGTTTTCTTTTATGACATTACAGTGCTGACATTTTATAGGAACTTCATATATTGCTATTGAAAATAAATACACATAGAAGACGTTTTTAATGGAAGTTTCATGTCCTAATGTGACTGCTGTAGTTTTATGTTTACTATACATACACTTATGTATTTATTAACTGATTTATTAATTCATATACATATATTTCCATGTTTATTAACTTACATATTTATTATACTCACGTATTTTTATTTATTTTACAAAAAGAGGATATTAATCTATAGCTTCCTTTATCCATTTAATATATCTTGGATATCTTTCCATGTCTCTACATCTAGACCTTTCACCATACTTTTTGTGGCAACATATTATTCCTTTTCATCGTTTCAACAAGCATCATGGATGGGGAAGAATGAAATGTGTGCTCAATTGCCCTTTTTTCCAGAAAGCTGTCCTGCTGGTCATTGATTCACAGTGAACTTTCCATGTATTTTAACTATAGAAGTTGATTACAGATTTCCAGGGGGTGGTTTATATCATATGTGACAGTTCTGTTCTCCTGAGGAGCACTGAACCCTTTTGCTTTCAGTAATTAATCCTCACAGCCCTAAAGTTTCTCCATCACAGGAAATTCTGTCTGGACAAGATGTACGTAAATGTAGCCTTCCATGTAGTCCTTCCCTATTATTAAGTAACAGAAGTTGAAGCAACCTATAGCAGCAATCCTGAAGTAGAAGGGAAACATTGACGACAGGAGGGCAACAGAATTATAGCAGCCTCCCTAGGGAACCCCTGCTCACATGTTCTTATCCATCCATCTTTAGATCCATAGATTCAGATAACTCTGATGAGCTTCTGAAACATGTGGCCCCCACCACGCTGGGGCTGGCTTCTCTCTGGATCAATCCATGCCACTGTTTTACTGCTTACATAATAGAGGTCAGCATTTATATCTCATGTAAACATTACAGCAATGGGGATGTGAAAATAAACACTTGCATTTAATGCCAAAGGTGAAATTCAGTTCACAGCCAGTTAGAGGACCCACATACAATAGACATGCTGTTTACTAAGGAAATGCCTTTGGTGAATCTCCTTCTACTTCCCTTTGGCTCTGTGTTTGGCAGCAGTCAGAGTTGGTCTTCTCAAAAATGTGCCACAGATGAAAAACATTTGTCCTTACAAAATATAGTCAGTGAGAAAGCCCATGCATTTGTAATAATACATTTAACATAGTCCTCGTGGCAGTGACTTCATGGGAGTTTCTCATGGGGTCATCCTCCCCTGAACTCCGTGTCCTCCCTTTATCCTCAAATCCTTGGCCTGCTGCCCAGTGGGGACCCACCACCCCTGGGCCTGTTCTCCTCACCTCATTTATGTGTCTAACTTTTTCATCCTTATCCTCAATGTACATCGAGTTCCACCTGTGCCTTGTTACGAGCTTTCAAGTAAAACATTGCTAACCTGATCAACTAATCCATGTTGGACTGCCCGATCTCCACAGCTTCTGTTGCCAACCCATGTCATAGAAAGGAGCATTTTTAAGACTGTGAAATAATGGCCTGGATTTTCACACTCTTGAAAGTCTGTTCATTTATCCTTTTCACGCTGCACTCACCATTTGAAGTGTTATTATAATACTATGTTATTATAATACTATGTTATTATACCTACAGTGCCTCCACTCAGGTTGTAACTCACACCCATGGGCAGAGGATAGATATCATGCCTATTGACAGCCTTTCTTTGCTCAACGCAGTCCCTAAGATTGTTTCTCAGTCAGAGCTTGCTTCATACTGTTATCCCTGAATTGTCTGTTCTTTTTCTGTGGGTTCCTGGTCCTTTGGGGGGAAAATGAAAAACTTCATGACTGGACTTAGACTGGGATTTAATTTTAAAATGGTTCTCTGAAGCCATCTGGGACTCCATATTAGCTGTTTCTTGTCCTTCTAGGTTTTCTCACCTTGGATCTCAATTCTTTGTGGGGTCCTTGGCCCCACTAAGCTCCCCACACAGACTAGATCAGTACTTGTCCTGAACTCTTTTCTCTTTCTGTCCTTTTCCTCCAGGTTTACACTTTACAAACCTCTCTCCTTCATTGGGTCTTTCCTTTTCCCACCGTGGTGTGCTCTTATTTGTCCCTTCTCCTCCAACATCCTTATGTCCTCTTTGCCCTGGATCTAATCTAGAGTATCCATTATTATTTAGTATCTTCCTTATTCATCTACAAGATGACCAATCTTTCTTCCTTCTTTTCTTTCTTTCTTTCTTTCTTTCTTTCTTTCTTTCTTTCTTTCTTT
>NW_023270777.1:8239382-8325712 GCF_011800145.1 Mirounga leonina | reverse complement strand
CTTTCTTTCTTTCTTTCTTTCTTTCTTTCTTTCTTTCTTTCTTTCTTCTTTCTTTCCTCTCTTTCTCTTTCTTTCTTTCCTTGTTTATTTAATTCTAGTGTAGTTAACATACAGTATTATATAGTTTCAAGTGTACAATAGAGTGATTCAACAATTCCATTTCTGTGCTCATCAAGATAAGTGTGCTCTTCATCCCCTTCACCTATTTCACCCATCCCCCCACCCCCACTCCCCTCTGATAGCTATATATTTGTTCTCTATAGTTAAGAGTCTGGGTTGTTTTTATTTTATTTTATTTTTTGTTTCTTTCCTTTTTTCCCCCCTGTTATTTTGTTTTGTTTCTTAAATTCCACATATGAATGAAATCATGTGGTATTTGTCTTTTTCTGACTGATTTATTTCACTTAGCATTATACAGTCTAGGTCCCTACCAGTTGCAAATGGCAAGATTTTGTTCTTTTTATGTCTAGATAATATTCCAGTGTGTGTGTGTGTGTGTGTGTGTGTGTGTGTGTATCTCACCTCTTCTTCATTCAGGTATCTATCAATGGATAGATAGACATTTGGACTACTTCCACAATTTGTTTATTGTAAATAATGCTGCTATAAACATAGGGGTATATATATCCTTTCAAATTAGTGTTTTCATATTCTTTGGGTAAATACCCAGTAGTGGAATTACTGGATCATATGGTTGTTCTATTTTTAACTTTCTGAGGAACCTCCATACTGTTTTCCACAGTGACTGCACCAGTTTGCATTCCCAGCAACGGCACATGAAGGCTCCTTTTTCTCCACATCCCTGCCAACACTTGTTTCTTGTTGATTTTAGCCATTCTGACAGGTGTGAGGTGGTATCTCATCATAGTTTTGATTTGCATTTCCCTGATGATGAGTGCTGTTGAGCATCTTTTCATGTATCTGTTGGCCATCTGCATGTCTTCTTTTTTTTTTTTTTTAAGATTTATTTATTTATTTGAGGGGGAGGCAGAGGGAGAAGGAAAGAGAAACCTTAGCAGACTCCATGCTGAGTGTGGAGCCCAGTGTGGGGTTCGATCTCACAACCCTGAGATCACCACCAGAGCTTAAACCAAGAGTCAGATGCTTAACCTACTTCACCACCCAGGTGCCCCAGCTATCTGGATGTCTTCTTTGGAGGAATGTCTGTTCAAAATAAATTTATATTTAAAACAATGCAACTTTCCTCTGTTACTCCCAGTAATACCCAGACTATGCACATCTTGATGATGGTTGGTATGCAAATGGCAGCAGGCTGGTAACTAGTTTTCCTTCCCTTTCCAGTTCAGGAGGGACTCCACAGAAGTAGGTTGTGTAGGAAACCAAAAAATCAATGATGGAACAAAAATAGAGTGAAGGAAAAATACTTCCAAGACCCCTCCCATTTTATTTTGTAAATTCTCCATCTCTTTTTGTACTGGTCAATTTTGACTCAACATTCAGGAAATGACAGTGGCTATTTTTGTTCGGACAAAACAGGCCCTTGACCTTTGGACTGCAGCTAGAATAAACCAATAGTGAAGGGAGACAGTGCCCCTGATTGAGAAGTAGTCAAAATATATCACTGTGTGCTTGTGTACAAAGCACTGTGCTGGAGACCAAAGGCATAGAAAATGCTGTTAAGAGACCTACTATCTCCCTTCAGGAGATATTTACTTGATTGAGGAGATATTTATGGAGGAAAACACTTTAGACATTCCATCCCATGATTATGATTATCTAATATGTGGAATTTGTAGGACGTCAAAACATGAAGTCTGCTTTCTGAAATAATGGAAGCAGCTCAAGAAACATGTAAATGGTTAAATCTTTTAGAAGAAAAAAAATATAAGTGATGTACACTGACTGAGAGCCGGTGAGAAAGAAAGTCTTCCTGCTCTGGGATGCAGCAAGGGGGTACAGCTGGAGTCAGCCCGGTAGGCTAGGTCAAACACATGCGTGAAGCCTCAACCTGCTAACACCAAAGAAAGTCTCGCATCAGATGACATTACAGCTCTTAGATGTCATGCATTTGCTCCTTTGATTTCTATCTATTTGAGAGAGAGAGAGAGGGAGAAGCAGACTCCCCGGGATCATGACCTGAGCCAAAGGCAGATGCTTAACTGGCTGAGCCACCCAGGCGCGCCTGTTTGCTCCTCTAATTTCTAATAAATGGGGTGGGTGTGGTGAGATTCATTCCTGGCAAGACTACAGAGTCCGAATTATGGAGAGCCCTGGACTGGATGAGCTCATAGTATTGACAGTGAAATCAGAGAAAGAAGTATTTAGTTTTATAAGTGGTTGGCTTTCTCAAATCTCAGTTCTCTATTAACTTTGGCATTAGAGGGTAAGAAAATGTGCAGCTCATCATGAGAGGTGCTGGACATTGAAGTCGTATGCCAGGCAAGGGGCAGGGGACTCCGGGGTGGGGTTGCCACACAGCACATGCATAACTTCCACAGAAAATCTCGGATGCTGCAAGCTCCCACCCATCTGCTGATCTACAGAAAAAAGAGAGCTTGGTAGAAATATCTGTAGCATAATTTTCTGGGGAAGTGGAGAGGGCAGATGGCAAATCTGTGCTGCTCTAAAGTCAGAACAGAAATGAGCAAGGTTTTCATCTTCAGAGTAGCCTATTTTATGACAAAGAAGGTACTTAACACTGGTGAAAGAATGGGTTATCAAATGAGGAAAGGAGGCTAGGGAGGGAAAAGTTTAGTAACAGTGAGCTGTTCACAGTATGTTCTGTAAGATGACAAAGATAGGAGTATGAGGGGGAGAGAAAACCTCCTAGCAGCTGTTTCCTGTGGAGAGGGAATGAGACGGAGGAGGGGGTAGATTAAGAGAGACAGAGAAGAGGGAGAGAGAGAGAGACTTCTCTGGAAATCTATTGAGTATTTGAGTATTGGGGGATAATGCAGAGTACTTGGTGCCCAAGGATGCTCACCCTAGTTGTGCATAGAGATACACAGATTCTGGGCAAATGTATAGAGATGATCCTGAGCAAGACAACACAGCCATGGATGCATCTTGTACTGTGAACTTTTCTCACGAGAAGATTTCTTATCAAAGAATCACTAGCATCAGGATAATTGGACAAAATAGAAAAGAAACAATTTTTTTCCTTTGTGTTATTTTAGGTGAAAGAAAAGTCAATTTGCTCTATCATTCTCCCCTATATTGTCAGCTCATCAATTTCCCTCTGTATCTGACAGGCTCACAGTAAGTCATTTCTCATAATAGCTGGAGGTTATGCACATTATAAGCTTTTAAAATATTTATTTAGTAGAGCTACATTCAAAGAATTTTTTTTTTCCTCTTTGAAGACCTTTTGGATCACGTAGTCCAATGAAATCTTTTGTGCTTTTTTCTTCTCCAAGCCAATGGTAAACTTAACCAAAGGGGGGAAAAAAGATTCCCTCATTTTCTTTTGTTACTTTTTAGAACTAAATTTCTTTTGTGACTTGGTCATGCAAGCTTCTCTACCCTTACAATAAGGCTTTTCTCTCAAGAAACAAAAACAATAAAAATAACTTTAAAAATGTTACATGCAAGACATTGAAAATGAGATTTTTAAAAGGAGAAAGGATCTGGGATACATGGAACACAATTCCTCCCAGGGCCATTTGCATCATAAAATGTAATTCATCAGCCATTACATCTGCTTGGTTCTTCAACTGATGGACACTGATTGCAATAACCAGGGGACGTTGCTATTCATGGTGGGTAATGAGCAAATCTCTGAGCCACACTGCCAGTCATGGGTCAGGCGGAGGGTTGGAATTCCTGGAAACTCAGACACCTAACCACCACCAACAATACCTTACAAAAAAAAAAAAAAAAAAAAACCAAAAACACTCTCTCCCTTATTCCCAGTTCTATCTGAATTTAGGGAAAGTTGCAATAATTCTCTACTCCTTCTCCTATAGAACGTATCTTGCATAAGAGTTCACAAGCCCCCACCAATCTGCTGATCTACAGAAAAAAGAGAGCTTGGTAGAAATATCTGTAGCATAATTTTCTAGGGAAGTGGAGAGGGCAGTGGTGTGATAGTAGAGTTTGCATAGGAAAGACAATCCTTGAAAAATATAAAGGATTGAGCTCAAAGTCTAAGTGGCTTGAACAAATGAAACCCTCAAAAGATTAAATACAGTTTCTAGTTCCTTGCCAACTCTGTAGTGTCTGAATCAACTACCTTTCTTCCCTTCTTCACCGTACGGTTTAATATGTAGGCTGTCTAAAGACTTATACTGCACACCAGGATAGATGGACTCTGGAATTCTGGCAGAACTGAACTGTGGGTGCAGGGATGTGTGTACCCACACATCTATTCCAAGGCTTGCTCAGTTTAACTGAGTCTTTCCTGTAGCTAGAAGTGATTTTTGTGGACTTCTACTAAATTTTCCCACTATTACACTAGAAATTATTTCACACTATTTAACCCTATTACAAAAAGTTAATTTTATAGCACAGGGCTGAGTTTCAAAAGCAAATGATCCTCTAAAACCTTGTGCAAGACTCCTGGTGAACTAGAGCAAAGAACACATTTTTCCGAAACGAAAACCCTCTATTTTATTTCTTTGGGTAGAGAAATGCTCCATCTATATCTGCTAAAGCAAAAAATCTGATGTGGAAAAAATAAACTATGTCCCTAAAGGACTCCAAAACCACAGACAGATTTATTTGATGTTTCAAGGGGATTTTGTCAGCCTTTCAAGGTTCAGAATATTGCTTTACAAGTAAACACACACATGTACACACACATACATACATGTTCACATACACACAGAGACAGAAACACAGTACGTATCTGGTTGAACTAAGTGGTCAATTTAGTTAAAGAACTAGTAATTTTGAACAATAGCTTGACTGATTTTGTATTTTGACGGGCTAATGAAAATTCTGAAGTGCATTCTTTTGAGAAAAATTTGATGTGTTCACGTCATGTTGCTAGAAGGCTGAGTTTTTCCTTTCTTCCAAAGTGTCCTTTTAAGGATTTTAAAGTTGCTGGAGTTTTTTTCTTTCTCTGGTCCCCACTTTTAGTATCTGATCTTTAGAACGAAAGTTATTCCTTCTTCTGGACATTTAAAGCTTACCCATTTAAGGCATTTACCAACGGGACCCCCCAAAAGACTGTTTCTATGTAGAGACAACTACTCCAAATGGCCCTAGATTTGTTTTTGTCATTATGCAAAGAAAAACATAAAAGAGAAGAGTGTGCCCTCAGTGCTTTGGGACATTTATTGATCCCAATAAGCCTTTGCTGGAGGATGAGCTTCAAACAAGAAGTCATCCTTGCAAGGCACACACTTTGTCATGACCAGATGCTTTTGAACACACGAATTAATCCTGTATTACTGCATGGATGATTGATGTTTTTACTCTGAAAGCACTGGGGCCCCTGTGAAATTTCTGAGGTCCGATGATACGGGGACAATGATAACCTTGGCATCATTGATTGCGCTCTGAATTGGGTTAATGGTACAATATGCGCCATGTCAGAATGTAAACTCGAACAATACCCTGTGCTATTTCAGAAAAACCAGCAAGATTCTTCTCCCTGTAAGCAACCTCAACAAGCTAAGAAAGAAAATGCTCCAGGGGTGAACTGCATTCTTCTGTGCATGCCACATGTGTCTTCAGCATACAAAGCAGAGCGCCAAGCTTCCAAGCTAAGAGTATATTGGATCAGTGTTCATTTTTGTGGAGAGGCCAAGTTAGTTTCTCTATTAATCGAGATTTTGTGGGCTAACGAGGAAATCCAGATCAAGCTTGTTTAAGCAATAAGGGAATTTATATGGTCAGTCAAATGGACATGGAGAGGTGCATCTAGGCTGAAACCAGGCTCCCACTTCATGTTAGAAAGAACACCATCTCTAACCTTCTCTGCGTTGGCTTCGTTGTCAGAGTAGCTCTCACAATGTGGTCACAAAGATGGCCACAAGCAGCTTACATGTTGCCAGTTTGGCAAACCCTTGTGGAAAGAAAATGCATGCTCCTTGTCCTTTCAGCAAAAGTCCCATGATCAACTGGCTCAGTTTAGGCCTGTGTCATCCTCTGGGGGGGACAAAGGACAGTAGAGGGGACTATGTTTTGGAGTGTGACTCACTTGAATCTCATGGACAGACTATTTCCCCAAATGGTTGCCATTCAAGAAAGAAAAAGAAATCTCATAACCACGCTTCTTGTTGTAGGGAACTTTCCACCATATTCTTAGTTTATTCTTGTTTCAGGTTTTAATGAAATACTTATAAACTTTGAGTATCTATGAATCCGTTACTTTGTAAAGAATAAAATTTACCTGGGCTACGTTTTCTAACGGAGTCTAACGATTCAAAAGTGACAGTATTTGTTTCATTTTAAAATATGTATAAGTTCATTTTTAAACTCCAAACTACTTAGAAAAAAGAAAACCCATAAATATGTCTCAAATTAATCCTGGATAAAAGGAAATCAAATTTAAAAATGACGAACTGGTCAGAAAATAGTAACAACAAATACTATTTTTCAAAAATATAGTAATACAACCAAGATTAGGGGAAAATCCATTGTCTTGCAATTTTATTCAAATAGAACAAAAGTAAACTTACATATCATTAGAAATAGAGCAAAGAAGTAAAGAAGAAAAAGAAAAATAGAAAGTACTGAATTGGAAGAGAGTGACAGAATTGATAAATTCAAGAACAGATACTTTGAAAAATCATGAAAAAGAGACAAACTTTGGTCATATCAAATCAAACTTTTGTCATATTGAATTTTGTCATACATGGAAAGAAGTATCTAGTTTTTTTTAGAAATCTGAAAGCACATACATATACCCGTAAAATAAAAATTCTATTTGAAATAGATGTTTCACAGGTAAGTGACCAAAAGAGAAACTTCTCAAAAAGAGAAACGCCATACTAGATTAATGGCTGTGACAATTTATTCAATTTCTGCCAAAGAAATATTTCCAAATGAGATTCCTGGCTCAAAACAATAATTTAGGGGTGAACCCTTATGTCATAAGTAAATCCTATGGTATATAAATTGTTTCACTTGATATAAAAAGCTTCTTATTTGGCTTTAGATGATTCCAGAAACTTGAGAAAGATGCACGCAAAAAGGAAAGTACATGAATTTTATAAAATTGTAAAAATACTAAAAAGTTAAAATCAAATAATATCTCATAGTATTTGAAAAGAATATCACATCAAGTCTAAGATGGGCTTTTTCTAGTAATGCAAAGATGTTGCAATATCTGAAAAAATATTGACATAATCCATCACATCAATAGATAAGAAGATGATGAAAGTGATTTCATAGAAATTATAAAAGAATTTTTGGTAAAATATATCATTAGTAAATAAGCACTGGGATATAGCCTTAATATTATAAAGACATCTTCTCTAAATCTTGCTCCTTTTCCAATGCCCTTAACAAGTCCAAACAAAATTCTTATCTAAAATTTTGTATTATTAAAAATTAAGGGGCGCCTGGGTGGCTCAGTTGGTTAAGCGACTGCCTTCAGCTCAGGTCATGATCCTGGAGTCCCGGGATCGAGTCCCGCATCGGGCTCCCTGCTCGGCAGGGAGTCTGCTTCTCCCTCTGACCCTCCTCCCTCTCATGCTCTCTGTCTCTCATTCTCTCTCTCACAAATAAATAAAATCTTTAAAAAAAAATAAAAATAAAAAATAAATAAAATAAAATAAAAATTAAGCTGCCCATATATCTTTTGATCCAGCATTTACACTCTCAAGAGTTTATCTTTAGGTATACTCACATATATCCATGATGAAACAAGATATTGGGAACAGCAAGGTATTGTGCACAAACTTTGTCTTCCAATGGGATATGTACTTTTTAAGCACACTGTATCTGGGGGAGAATTTTATAGCCATTAAAAGAAATCTCTATGAGCTGATATGAAAGATCTCCATGATAGTATGTATATAAAAGATTTCCCTGTTTCTCTGTCTCTCTCTCTCACACACACGTAAATATATTAGTTCAAATAACAAGAGTTTAGAGAGCAAGTTCAATGTGATATTAACCAATTTATTCCTGAGTTTCAGATAGTGGGAAGTGAGTCAAAGAGCATTTATGATAGACAATTTTTCTGAATCTACGTGGACCCTGAGTTTTGACGATGAAGTATGTGTGTGTGGGAGGTAGGTATAAAGAGTTTTCAGAAGGATATAGTATCAACCAGATTTCTTCTGGTTGCAAGTGACAGAAAACTCAATCGAAGTTTGCAAGCAAGGGATTCGTTGTCAGACTCTGATTTTCTCCATATCTTTGCTCTTCGTTCTCTTTGCTGGCTTTATTCTTGGACTCTCCATGTTGGTGTCTCTAGCAGCTCGGGATGACATTTTGACAGTACCAAATTTAAAGGTGTTTCATAGCTTAGTAGCTGAAATAAAAATCCCTAAAATTGAATTTTGATGGCTCTTGTTGGCCTGAGTTGTATCCTGTGTTTTGATGGCTCTTGTTGGCCCGAATTGTATCCTGTTCCCATCTCTGTTTCAATTTATGTCACTAGGGAAATATTTTGACTCAGGGTCAAGGTCAAATTCACACAAATGGTATGGACTCCATAAAGCTAATAGCATGGTGGTTTCTGCAAAACAAAATTATTATAGATGCTGCCTGGAAAACGTAGTTGTCTGCTTCAGATACAGAACAGAACAGCAACAACAATAACTAAAAACTATTAATAGTGGTTGCATTTGATGGGGGTTGGAATTGTAGATGGGAGGAAGAGTTACTATTCTTTTGTTTTCCCATTTGTGGCTTTTCCCTATGTGCATGCATTACTTTTTCAATAGGAAAAACCAGTTTGAAACACTGTGGAAAGTGAAAGTATGGCAAAGTGAAATCCCTACATCACGCCGTGCACTAAACAGCAATTCTAGACAGATTAATAATTGAAATATAAAGCTAATCACGTAAAGCGTGCAGAAAAGTACATGGGTAAATATTTATAAAATCTTGTGCTTGGAAAGATCTCTCAGAGTAAACCATAACCAACAGAGTGCACAAAGGGAAACAGAAAGATATTTTCCCCCTTTTGTTGTAAAAATAAAGCATGAATACCTAAAGCCACACATATATGGCTTAATGAGTTACTATAAAGTGAATACCCTTGTAACCATCATCCAGGTGTAGAAATAGAACTTTGCTACCCATTCCCCAAACCTCTCTCCTTCAAGCTCCTCCTTCTTCCCCACAAAGTAACTCCTATTCTAGTTTTTGTATTAGTTACTTCATAGTTTTCTCATTCCTGGACATGGTAGTGTCCATTAAAAGATATGTGTCTTTTAAATCTCCTTTACTCTACAAGCTTCCCCTTCATTCCTGTCTTTTCCTTGCAATTTTTCTTTTTATTTTAAGACTTTATTTATTTATTTGAGAGAGAGAGAAGGAACAGGGGAAGGGGCAGAAGGTGAGGGAGAAGCAGACTCCCCCCAGAGCAGGAAGCCTGATGCGGGACTTGATCCCAGGATGCTGGGATTGTGACCTGAGCCAAAGGCAGATGCTTAACCAACTGAGCCACCCAGGCACCCACCTTGCAATTTTTCTGTTGAAGTGCCCAGACCATGGGACCTGTGTAGTCTCCCACAGTCGAGATTTCTTCTGACTGCACTCTCGTGGTGCTGTTTAGCATGTTCCCCTACATACCAGCAGTTGGGCTCCAGACATTAGATAAGTCTCATGACTGGTTCCTATGGCAAGACTATCAGAAGCATTGAGTTCTTTCACCAGGAGGGACAGAATATCTGTGTCTTTTTTTTTTAAGATGTTGGCAACTGTTGATGCTTAATATTTCAATCCATTAATTTAAGAGGGCTTGCAATTAAGTGCCTGGGTAGCTCAGTCAGTTGAGTGTCTGTCTTCAGCTCAGGTCATGATCCCAGGGTCCTGGGATGGAGTCCCACATTGGGCTCCTTGCTCAGCGGGGAGCCTGCTTTTCCCTCTCTCTCTGCCTGCCCCTCTCCCTGCTTATGCTCTCTGTCTCAAACAAATAAATAAAATCTCTTAAATTTTTTTTTAAAAGGGCTTGCAATATAGTGTTATTCTAATTCTATCATTTATTTTTCATTTATTCACTGAAATACTTTTATAAATAGGCAGTACCCTTCATCCACTACTTGATCACCCCAAGTGACAGCTCAGACAGGAGGGATGAATAAATGCTAGATTTTTTTTTTAATTTACCAGTCTTCAAATAATTACATAATTCCCACTAATTTGCACAGGTGATTAATTAGGTTTTTAAAAATATGTTACTGTGAATTCAAGGATTTAAACATATTTGATGGGTCTCAATTTATTGCAATTATTATATAATTATTATCTTAGCAAAACTCAAGTTGTTCTATTTTTGGTCAGTGGGAGGGTCTTCGAATGGCCTCTGAGTTCTTTAATACGGACCTAGTAGTTTGGGATAGTGTCCACACTATTAAGTATGGTGAGCTACTCCAGGGTCATCTTGTACATTTCTGGCCACAAAAGTAGAATTAGCCATTTCTTTTTTTTTTTTTTTTTAAGATTTTATTTATTTATTTGTGAGAGAGAGAGAGCACAAGCAGGGGGAGCGGCAGGCAGAGGGAGAAGCAGGCTCCCTGCTAAGCAGGGAGCCTGATGTGGGACTCAATCCCAGGACCCTGGGATCATGACCTGAGCTGAAGGCAGATGCTTAACCGACTGAGCCAACCAGGTGTCCCATAAGAATTAGCCATTTCTTAAAACTTAAAAAAAAACACATCTGTTTTAGTAGGAAATGGTATTTCAAGATAATATCTGGGCACTAGAGACACTTTCTTTCTTTCCTTTTTTTTTTTTTTAAGATTTTAGTTATTTATTTGACAGAGAGAGATACAGCAAGAGAGGGAACACAAGCAGGGGGAGCAGGAGAAGGAGAAGCAGGCTTCCAGCTGAGCAGGGAGCCTGATGCGGGGCTCAATCCCAGGACCCTGGAATCATGACCTGAACTGAAGGCAGATGCTTAACAACTGAGTCACCCAGGAGCCCCTAGAGAGGCTTTCTGTTACCAGATTGGTCGTTGAACATCTCTTCACTAGATAGAACCAGGAGAGATGTATGTACCATATACATACATGAATTCATACTAAAATTTACAAATCAAATTTGAGACTATAGGGTTGGTGTGTCTTAAAGACCTCTTGTGGATTCTAAGGTCACTCTCTTTTTTCGACACTGAGAATCATTGTTCTGAAGGACACAGGGAATGGTGGAATTGGAAAACCCCTGAATGACTTATTTAACTGATTACACTCCACATAGACAACAGAATAACTCAGACTAACAGTAGTAATATTATAGCCATCAATTATTCTTTTTGAGAATAGCTTAAAAATTGTTTCTTTTATATAATCTCAACATTCTTCTCCAATTCCTAAAATGGCTTACACATTTAAAAAATAATCTATAGAGGTTAGTAAATGTTTAACAATAATTTTATCTTAAAATAATTTATAATCCATTACATGCTGTACTTTCTCTAATTAACCCCTTTGACTCTTAGTTCTACTAGTACCTATGTGTTCAAGCCTCACCGCCAGTCCTTACGCTGACGTGTCTCAAATCTTTGGTTGTCTAAAACTGGTTCTCTGTAACATATAATAAACCATTTAAAGTAGCATATAGCACATTTGACATTTTGTGCCACAACCACATCTACATGGTTACAAAGTATTCTCATCACCCCAGAGGAAAGCCCCATACCCAGTAAGCAGTCACTCCTCATTTCCTCTCTCCCTTTCCCATGGAAATTACCAGTCTCCACTGTGTCTCTATGGATTGATCTATGATAGATACTCTGTATAAATGCAATCATACAATACCTGATGTTTTGTGCCCCGTTTCTTTCACTTGGCTTAATATTTTTGATATTTATCATGTTGTAACATGTATCAGTACTCCCTTCCTTTTTATAGCTGAAACATGGTCCACTGTATGTATGTAACACAACTTGTGAATCTGTTCACCCATTAATGGACATGGGGTTGTTTCCACCTTTTGCTGTTGTTAATAATGCTGACGCAAATACTCACATGCAAATATTTGTTTGAGTACTTATTTTCAATTCTTTGAGCCATATAACTATGAGTAAAATTGCTGGGTCATATGGTAACTATTTAACTTTTTGAGGAAAAGTATTTTTATAAAATATAGTAATATAGTAAAATATAGTAATCTTATTAGAATATGTCTTGGATTTTTTTGTCATTTCTAGGTCAATATTATTGAATCCTAAGTATGTTCTCTCAATATGTATCTTCAATTTTTTACTTAATTTCATGAAAGTTTTCTTGATTTATAGTTTTTAGTATTTGATTGCATCCTTGCTTTGATTTCCACCCCCTCCTTTAGGAACTCCTATTAGCTGTATATTGGATCATCTTTGCTTTTTTTCAATATTTGTGCCTTACTCTTAAATCCACTTTTATCTTTCCCATTATTTGCTTTTAGTATTTCCTTCTTCTTGTTTCCTTTGGATGTATTTTGCTCTTCTTTTTCTAGTTTCTTAAGATGAAAGCTTAAATTGTTGTTTTGAAACCATTCTTTTTTTCTGATATAAGAATTTAATGCTATTATTTCCAAGTACACTCTGTTTTATCTGCAGCCTACAAATTTTGATGTGTTGGGTTTTCTTTTCTTTTCTTTTCTTTTTTTTTTTTTCAGCTAAAGACATTTTCTAACTTTGCCCTGAAACTCCTTTTTTTTTTTTTCTGAAACTTCTTTTTGACCAATATATTATGTAGAAATATGTTGTTTAATTTCCAAGTGCTTAGGTATTTTCCCTTTAACTTTCTCTTATTAATTTCTAGCTTAATTCCATTATATTCAGGGATTATGCTATGCATAAATTTGTTAAGTTTTGCTTAATAACATATATATTTAAGCTTGCTATGTTTTCTTGGTAAATTGATTCCTATTATTAATACACCGTATCCCTCTTTATCCCTGCTAGTTTTCTTTGCTCTAGAGTATACTTTGTCCTATATTAACATAGCCACTCCAGCCTTCTTTTGATTCGTGTTTTCATGACCTATATATATCCATGCTTGTAATTCTTCTATTTCAATGTATATGTAACATTATATTAAAGAGAGTTTCTTGTAGACAGAATGTAGTTGTATCGGTTTTTTTAAATATATTCTGACATCTGTCTTTAGTAGGTGTGTTTAGGCCATTTACATTTAATGTAACCATTGATATGTTTGCATTTAGGTATACTATTTTATTATTTGTTTTCTATTTATATTCTTTGTTTCCCTTTTCTTTTCTTTTCTTCTTTTATCACATTTTAACCTTTTAAAATATCCCCTTCTAATTCATCTATTGTTTAGCATAGTTATCTATCTTTCAACCTACCATTTATCTCTCTTTTTTATCAGTTACTCTTTGGATTAAAATATACATTTCATAGTCTATTTAGAATCAGTATTTTACCACTTCAAGTGTAGTATAGAAATTTTACCACCACATAGGTACTTATGCTCTCCTCATCTTTATGTTATAGTTCTCTTATGTATTACATCATTCATTTGAAAAGTCGATTACATAATGTTATAATTTTTTACTATTAGCTGTAAAATGTATTTGAAAGAACTCAAGAGAAGAAAAATAGTTCTATTTGCCCAAATACTTACTATTTCTGTTTTTTTTTTTTTCCATTGAGTTTTTTATTTTTAAAAATTTCTTTCTTTTCCCCTTCTGTTTCTCTTAGGGTGTTATTTTTTGCCTGTTTATTTTCCCTGTGTTCCCACTATTTTAATTTTTTATTTCTATTTGTTAAACTTTTTACACATTTTTATAAATCTTGTCTGAGTTTTGGCACCTCATTTCTGAATATTTCTGACTCTGACTTATCTTGTTTTTTCATGATCTTGTATGATACACTTTAATACCTTTTATTCTTTTTAAAGGAGCTGTTAGTTTTGGTATGTTCTATGGCATGCCTTTGGCAAGTTTTTATTGTCTGTAGAGATATTATTAGGCTCCTCATTATCTTTTATCTTATAATAAATTTTTGTGGGATAGTTTCTGCTTCCAGACACAACTTAATAGCTAGTACTGGACTTGTCTTCCTACAATTAAACAACTATAAAATTACAAAATATATGAGGCAACTGTTTGGAAGCTATGAAGAAGAGGCACTTGTTGAGGAAAGGACAACTCACAGAATAAGACTTATAATTGCCCAGCTTTCTTCCTTGGGAGAATTTCCTAACCAAAGCATAGAGAGCTGGATTTTGAGCAGGACCTAGTATTTTTTTCTGAGCTGACAAGGAAGAGCAGCTACAGGGACTGGAATCTGTGGGACAGAGCAACAGAGGGGAAGAAGCTCCATAGAGAGTCAGCCCCAGAAGTCTGTGTAGAGGGATCTCCTGTGAATCTGTTGCTGATGAATACACCGCACAGATGATGGTGAGTCCATCCAGGGCTTAACAGGTAGCAGCTGCTTCTGGGGCTGAGAAAGAGCAGACACTAGAGGTCAAGCAATACTGGGGGAAGAATGGTGCCAAGGGATGTGAGAGTTATGGCTTTAGCAGAGAGCTCCTTAACAATTCACTAATACCCTGGCATCCAACTGAAACACTGCAAAAAAACTGTGCTTTAAGAATAAAATATTGATAAAAGTTACTCTAGATCCACCCTAACAAAGCCTACAATTAAGCCCAAACAGACAGAATCTGATGACTGGTCCTGCCAAATTACAGGTTCTTGGAAAGCCTACAAGTAAAAAGTGATTAACTGGAAATTTGCTCACTTACTAGAACAAAAAGGAATACTCTCCAGAGGACAATAATGGAATCTAGAGTCTCAACTGTGACTTTGCAGAGTACTTGTATTATCCATAATGCCCAGAATTTCATTTTAAAAAATCATGATTCGGGGCGCCTGGGTGGCTCAGTCATTGGGCGTCTGCCTTTGGCTCAGGTCGTGATCTCAGTGTCCTGGGATCAAGCCCCGCATCAGGCTCCCTGCTCTGCGGGAGGCCTGCTTCTCCCTCTCCCACTCCCCCTGCTTGTGTTCCTTCTCTCACTCTGTCTCTCTCTGTCAAATGAATAAATAGAATCTTAAAAAAAAAAAATCATGATTCATAAAAAAACAAACATAATTGGGAAAATATGTTCAAAAAATAATAAAGACAAATATATTTTTTAAAAATTAAAGAAAAATATGGTCTCAGGGAGTAAAAAAATGGGGAATACCAAAAATAAAAATGGAAACTATGAAAACCATAAGAACCACATGGAAATTCTGGAACTGAAAAATAAAAAGAAAAAATTAGGTGTACTGGTTGGATTTAGTAGTACATTGGCAATGGCAAAATGACAGTAAACTTGAAGGAGGAACACTAGAAATTATCCAATCTGAAACACAGATAGAAAAAAAATGATGAAAAGCAGAGATGCCTCAGCAAATTGGGACAGTACAGAATGGTATTATATAAGCATAATTAGATCTTAAAGGAGAAGAGAGGGGCATGGGGACTGGAAAAAATGAAAATTGAAGAAAATATTTGAAAAAACAGCCAGATTTTTTCAAAATTTGATGAAAAACACAAATTTACTGATCCAAGAAATTCAGGAAAATCCAAATTCAATAAATATAGAAAGAATGGCACCTGGGCTCATTGCAGCCAAACTACTGAAAACCAAAGGTAAAGAGAAAATCTTGAAAGTTATAGGGGAATAAAAGAGGCATGAAATACTCCATATACAAAAGGACAAGGCTTGGGCACCTGGGTGGCTCAGTTGGTTAAGCAACTGCCTTCGGCTCAGGTCATGATCCTGGAGTCCCTGGATCTAGTCCCGCATCGGGCTCCATGCTCAGCAGGGAGTCTGCTTCTCCCTCTCCCGCTCCCCTCTCTTGTGCTCTCTCTCTCTCTCAAATAAATAAATAAATAAAATCTTAAAAAAAATTAAAAAAAAAAAAAAAGGACAAGGCTAAAAATAATTACTGACTTCTTAACACTAAATTCAATAGATGCTGGAAGATAATGGTATAGAGATTTATCATACTGAAGAAAAATAATTATCAACCTAATATTATATGTACATAAAAATATTTTTCACAAATGATAGTAAAATGAAGATCTTTTTAGATAAGTAAAAACTAAAAGGATTATTGTAAGAAAACTTGCTCTATAAGAGGTTTAGCACCAGGCCTTTCAGGCTGAAGGGAGATACCAGATTGAAACTTGGGTCTCTAGAAAAGAATGCAGAGCCCAGGAAATAGAAATAAGTTGGAAAATATAAAATACCATTGTTCTCATGATTTCCTTAAATAACTGATTAAAATTAAATACACTATAGGAGCACCTGGGTGACTCATTCAGCTAAGCATCCAACTCTTGATTTTGGCTCAGGTCATAATCTCAGGGTCATGGCATCTAGCCCCGCATCAAACCCCACATTGGGCTCTGCACTTAGTGGAGAGTCTGCTTGGGATTCTCTCTCTCTCCCTCTGCCTCTTCTTCTACTCATGCTCTCTTTCTCTCAAAAAAAAAAAAAATTAAATACACTATAGAGTGGGAATTATAATGTTTATAGAAATAAAAGACGTTAACAGTGAGTATACAAAGGATGGGGCATGAGTAAGTGGAATCACACTGTTTTAAGTACATTATGTGTGCGAAGTGAGAATGGAAAGCAAATAGTGAGAAGAGTCGGGTGTGAACTGAGGAAGTGAAAGAGTAAAGTAGGGGATGTGAAGTGTCAAGAGTAAAGGTAAAGGATTACAATAGTCTTTCTCAATAGCCTAGGATACTAGCATCTGTTAGTGCTAGGTCAGTAACTAAAAGAGAGGCAAAAGAAGTGTATCTAAGAAGGCAAGAGAAGAAATACAACTGAACACTAACATTTATTTAGTTAACCCAAAGGAATGAAGGAAAGGAGCAAAACAAGCAAATATAAGAAAAGGAATTAAAAGCAGAAGGTACAAGTGGAACTGCTAATGGGTATGGATTTTCTTTGTGAAGGGATAAAAATGTTCTGAAATTAGACAATGTTGATGGTTGTAACACTTTAGAAGGTACTAAGAGACACTGAACTGTATATACTCTAAAAAGGTAAATTTTCTGGTATATGAATTACATCTCAATAAAAATAAAGTGGGCAAAAAAAATGGACAAAACCTTTAATAAGCTCTTCATGCTACAAAATATGGGTAATCAATAAGCACAAGAAAATATGCTAATCATTTTTAGACATCAAGGAAATACAAATGAAAACCACAATGAGATAACACTGCATACTTAATGGAGTGGCTAAAATTTTTTAAAAAAAACCTGATAATATTTAATGCTGAGGTTATAGACCAAATGGAACTCTCATAAAATGTTGATGGAGTGGAATATCGTGAGCGGCTATGGAAGACGGAAAACATCTTGACAGCCTCTTGTAAAGCTAAACACACACCATATGCCTTAGAAAATACACTCTTAGCCCAAGAGAAATCAAAACATATACATGCAAAGACAAATAAATATTAATATATATGCAAAATAATATATATAATAAATATAATGGAATACAACTTAGCAATAAAGCCTATCTATCACACATGCAACAATATGGACGAATCTCACAGGTGGTATACTCAGTGAAAGTACAGGGATGCAACAGAATATCTACTCTATGATTTCATTTATATGAACTTCTAAATTAGGCAAAACTAATCGATAGTGATCAAAGTCAGGTGAGTGGTTGCCTGGAGCAGGGGTAATGGGGAAGATTAAATGCAAAGTTTCTATTGAACTAGAAATGTTCTGTATCTTGATGGGGCAGCAGTTACATGACTGTATACATTGGTCAAAGCTAATTGATGCGTGTGCTTAAAATGCATAAATTTTAGGGCTGCCTGGCTGGCTCAGTCAGAGGAACCTGTAACTCTTGATCTCGGGGTTGTGAGTTCAAGCCCCAAATTGGGTGTAGAGATTATGTAAATAAGTAAAAACTTAAAAAAAAGAAAAAAATGCATGAATTTTATTGTATGTACATAAATCAATAAAGATGAATACTTTTTTTGTGGGATTTGATCTTGATGTCTTTCCCTTGCTCATTTTTTTTTTTTTTAAGATTTTATTTATTTGCGAGAGAGAGAATGAGAGACAGAGAGCATGAGAGGGAGGAGGGTCAGAGGGAGAAGCAGACTCCCCACCGAGCAGGGAGCCCGATGCGGGACTCGATCCCGGGACTCCAGGATCATGACCTGAGCCGAAGGCAGTCGCTTAACCGACTGAGCCACCCAGGCGCCCTCCCTTGCTCATTTTTATGTGAAGTTAGTTTATCTAAAATTTTGAAAGAGGTGTGGTTCCAAGTAGCTTTTCTAACTTTATAGCACTCCCTCTCCTCTCATTTCTGTGTAATAATTTAGAGTAAATTGTTGAAAAAGATGGTAGCTGGAAATTTCATCTCTCTCTTCCACTTCCTCACTTTTATTGAGACTGTCTCTTTCCTTCTTCTCTCTCGTCCTTTTTCTGCTCAATTTTGAGTCAAATTCCAGTGGTCTCTGCTCAGTTCAGGGCCCTGTCCTGGAAGGCTGCCCTGATCGGTCAATTGAGAGCTCGCAGCAACCTGACCACACCAGGCCCTGCTTCCTTCAGGCTCCTGGGAATGGGCAAGAGCCCTCCCAGTTTCATCAGCTGTGCTCACATTGGCCTGTCTGCTCTCCAGTGTGTTCCTGTTATGAGCTGAAGTGTGTCCCCACAAAACTCAAATGTTGAGGACCTAACCCCAATACCTCAGAATATGATTGTATGTGGAGACAGCATCTTTAACAAGGAAATTTAGGTAAAATGAGGTCATTAGGGTGGGCCCTCATAAGAAGAGAGTGACCGGTGTCCTCATAAGAGATTGGGACACAGACACACACAGAAGGAAGAACAAGATAAGACAATGGGGGAAAAATGGCCATCTATAAGCCAAGGAGTGAGAATTCCAAAGAAACCGACTCTGTCGATACCTTGACATTGGATTTCTAGCCTACAGAACTGTACAAAAATAAATTTCTTTTTTTTTTTTTTTAGATTTTATTTATTTATTTGAGAGAGAGAGAGCACATGAGCGGGGGGAGGGTCAGAGGGAGAAGCAGACTCCCTGCCGAGCAGGGAGCCCGATGCGGGACTCGATCCCGGGACTCCAGGATCATGACCTGAGCCGAAGGCAGTCACTTAACCAACTGAGCCACCCAGGCGCCCCCCAAAATAAATTTCTATTGCTTAAGCCACACAACCTACTTTATTACGGCAGCCTGAGCAAACACATACAGTCTCAACTTCCTATTCTCCTGCCCCAAGTCCCTTAGACACCGTCCTTTTGCTCCCCTTCCTTTTGTGAATAGACCCCATACTGTGGAGGTCTTGGATTTGCCCATGGTTTGTACTTACTTGTGTTTTGGGCTTTGTCACTTAGTTTTGTAAAATGTTGTCCGTGGACTTTTGCTTTGACTGTCTAGTTGCCCTGTCTGTTGTTAGGTAGGTATTCACAGACATTCAAGCACTATGGCACTGTCCCACCTCCCCACAGCCCTGTACTCTTTCTGCTCTAAATATTGGAATAAAGATACTTATCCTTCTGGTATAGAAAGTATTAATTGTCTTATAAATAATACTACTAAAATTAAAACAAGGAAAGATGTACTCTCCCAACAGGAAAACGGCCATTTATAATAGCCAACCCTATGAAAATATATTAATATATTTAACTTTGCTCCTTATCAAAGAAGTGCAAATCCAAAAATATATACACATGTATGTTATGTATATATTATATGTATCATATGTGTATTATATATAAATATCTAATATATTATTATATTGTATTAAATGTAGTATACTATATGTACATTATACATTACATGTATATTATGTATATGCATTATATTACATATATCTCATATATGTTACATACATACATATATATCAATACACATATATTAAATACATATTATATTACATGACACATATACACATATTATATGTATATATTATATTAATACACACATATAACATACACATATGTATATATTATATTAATATACACACATATGTATAGTTGGTGATGATAGAAGCAAGTACAGATGTACTCCGCCAAGGGAGAATATAGACTGTACAACTACTTTGGAAATGTAGGCAAGACTTTAAAATGTATATATGCTTTGATCTAGTAATCACAATTTTATGATTCATCCACACAGACATTACAAATGCAAAAGAATATACACTGTTAAAGGGAAAGAATAATAGACTTTCAGACTCTTCGTTTTCTCTTCATCCAGAGATTTCTGCACTAAACACACAGATGATCACAATCCTCACTTATCTGGACGCAATATTCAATGGTCAGGGGTGCGTGTTTTATTGCCTTTTCGCTTAGCTGTTCTCTGGACCTTAGGATCCTGCTGTATTCTCAACCCAAACCGGGAGTATTGTAAATGCTTATCTGTGTCTCACATGAGAGGATCAATCTCTCTACTTTGGGATAATTAACTAAAGCATTAGTCCTACTTTTCTAAAAGTGGACAGTGGCATTATCTCTGAAAATGATGTGCCATTCTTTGTGTTCTAAGCTGGAATTACCTAGTCCACGGAGGAGCAACCAATAATCCTACAGTTGCACCAACTTACTGAAGTGAGAGATAACAGAAATACGGTACAATGAAAAATGCTCATTGTTGCCTGCTAGTGTATAATCAAAAATATCTTTTTAATTTTAAAGACCATTATTCTGTGTTTTTCTTTTTTTTTTTTCTTTAATCCAGAATCGACACTCTGGGTAATGATAATTCATAGGGTGATCTTTACAATTTTTCTCAGGGACATTTGTATCCAGATGGCTTTTATGCCCATCCTTTTCCGACGGCAGTGCAATCAAATACCCTGGAAGTCTCTCTTTCCTATTGTCCAGAAGGTTCTAGCAGGGACCCAGATGTGGCTGTTTGAGCTCCTCATTCAAAAAGGAATGGTATCAGAAGAAGCTCAGTTGGTTTGGACATCGAACAGTGAAGCTTGTAGATTCGTGCCATCAGGATGGGCTTCCTTCTGTTCAAAGGCAAAGTCCTGGGCCTGTGTCTCAAATTTATGACCACAAATGACCTTGTGGAGTGTGGAGGACTCAGGACACACTTGTTCCTCTTTTGGAAAACCAACAGCTCCTTGGAAGCACATCTACACTCCTCCTCTTTTGCTTAAGGCACAGCCCATCATAGAGCGAAGGATGACCCAGAGAAAGAAGCCCAGAAGCCTTGCAGCGAGCAACCCAAACCCTTAGTATCCCCTCTGCCTGCCTCATTCTCCAGACATTCACAACTACAAAGAGTATACTTTCTGCCTTTAAATTCCCCAGACCTTTAAAACATTGAGCCCACGATTTAACAACCCTGTTATAAAATCTGACGTTAAAGCACCACCAAAAAGTTTGAATTACACAACTTGCCATAAAAGCATTTTTCTCACCAAACATTCATTTTATTATCCTTTTTATTGGAGGACTGAGATAGTGAGACCTCAGGTCCTGCCTGCCATTTGGCCAGAACAGCTAGTGACCGAAGGGAACGTTTCTGCTGACAACTGAGCACACACATTTCTTAAAAAGCACTCCTGTCAGAGTTCACCTTAGGGCAGTGTGTTTCTTGAAGACTAAAGGTTAATATTGGATGGAGGGATGATTGCTGATGGTGCATTATTGTACCAAAATGTGAGCAATAGGTATAAGGGGCGGGGGGTGTCTTGGTGGCTCAGTCGATTAAGTGTCTGCCTTCGGCTCAAGTCATGATCTCAGAGTCCTGAGATCGAGCCCCACGTCAGGCTCCCATCTTTTCATAAAATCTTATGACAACTATTTACTGTAAGTGCCCACACAGTGCTTAACAAAAATAAAAAAAAAAATAAATGGTACACGTAATTATTTTAAGTGGGGCACGTTAAACCAGATATTCAAAGAATCAGCTATAAGGATTTTGGCTTCCAGCTTTAGGGGTTCTATAGCTGCATCTGAAATTTCCCTTTAAGTATCTTCCTAAAAAATAAATAAATAAATAAATAAATAAATAAATAAATAAATAAATAGCTTCCTTTTCCTTTCCTTTTCATTTGGGTTCTACCATCAGTTTTGTTTCTGAGGTGCAAGACAGGTAATTATGTGTATCTTTTTTGATAATTATACATTTGTAAAGATGCAAAATCAAGAATAAAAATGTCTGAGAGTCCAAGAGTCAAAATGAAAAACCAGAAGCTTTTACTACCTCCTGAGACTTGTTAAAAGAAATGAGTATTTGAAAAATACTGACTTAGGTCAGCAAGACCTCACATTATCTGGTCAGTGAGTAAGAAGATCCATGGACAAAATACTCATGGAGATATTTGTAAATTCAAGAAAATATTGCTCGTGACAGCTATTTATCTTTATACAGGTTAAAGCAATAAAAACACCCAAAAGCTGTAAATAGTTGAATTATTAATTGAAAGTAATCAAATTTGTTTTACTTCCACAATTCCAGACACCCAAAATTTTAAATGCAAAGGATACAGTCTGTTTCTTATGTTGTAAAATGGCCTAGGTTGATGTTTTCAACAAATATTTGGGGGCCTGTATGAATTAGGAATTTTTTTAAAATTTTTTATTGTTATGTTAATCACCATACATTACATCATTAGTTTTTGATGTAGTGTTCCATGATTCATTGTTTGTGCATAACACCCAGTGCTCCATGCAGAACATGCTTTTTTTTTTTTTTTTTTAAGATTTTATTTATTTATTTCGCAGAGAGACACACAGTGAGAGAGAGGGAACACAAGCAGGGGGAGTGGGAGAGGGAGAAGCAGGCTTCTCGCGGAGCAGGGAGCCCAATGCAGGGCTCGATCCTGGGACCCTGGGATCATGACCTGAGCCGAAGGCAGACGCTTAACCAACTGAGCCACCCAGGTGCCCCAGAACTAGGAATTTTCTAAGATTTAGACATACAGAAGCAGATGTCATCTTGATACTGACCAAACAAACGCACAACTTAACAAGAACAAATGAACATCTGCAGTGAGTGATTTCCAGCAGTAGTACAAGGTGTTGTGAAGGCAGAGAAGAGGAAGAGTGGACCCCTTCAGGCAGATGAGAGAAAGACTATGTAATTCAGGTTGCTATAACAGAATATCAGAGGCTGGGTGGCTTATAAACAACAGAAATTTATTTCTCACCATTCTGGAGGCCAGGAAGCCCAAGATCAAGGTGCTGGAAGATTCAGTGTCTGGTGATGGCCTGCTTTCTAGTTCATCGATAACCGTCTTTTTACCGTGTCCTCACATGGTGGGAGGGGCAAAGGAGTCCTCTGGGGTCTCTTTTATAAAGACACTGGTCCCATTCATGAGGGCTCCCCCTTCAAGACCCCACCTCCACATACCCTCACATTGAGCATTAGGATTCAGCATACGAATTTCACGGGGACACAAACATTGGGTCTAAAGCAATGTACCACTGAAGTTAGAGATCTCAAGGAAGTGGAGTTTCTAGGGAAGGAATTTGAGGGAGGAAGATGGAGAGGCCCAAGCAGAGGGACTGGCACCTACACATCCTGAGTTTAGAAGGAACATGTCAAGTTCCCACAATTAGAAGACACTGTGACTGGGGACGCCTGCGTGGCTCAGTTGGTTAAGCTTCTGCCTTCAGCTCAGGTCATGATCTGAGGGTCCTGGGATCGAGTCCTGCATCGGGCTCCTTGCTCAGCAGAGAGCCTGCTTCTTTCTCTGCCTTCCGCTCCCCCTGCTTGTTCTCTCTCTCTCTGTCTCTCTGAGAAATAAATAAACAAAATTAAAAAAAAAAAAGACACTGTGGCTGGACTGAAGGTAGAGTGGAAGAAAGCAGAGATCAAGAAAAGGCAAGAAAGATGAGTTCAGTCAGGGAAGGCTTTGCGGACTTCATGAAAATTTTTGGCCTTTATCTAAAGCCTAGGAGATGTTTTTAAATATATTTAGGAAGGTCGAATGGGAAAAAAAAATCCAATTATAAAGCTAATTTTAAATTTCTTCCAACTCAACGCAGCACAGGACTTTAACCCTAAACTATTAATTCCATTTTAAGTTTTATGAATTCCAGTTGGTAAGATAACGAAAAAATTACTTCAAAGTACATTGCTTTAGGGGCGCCTGGGTGGCTCAGTCAGTTAAGCATCCAACTCTTGGTTTTGGCTCAGGTCATGATCTCTGGGTTGAGATCAAGGCCCACATTGGGCTCCACACAGCGAGGAGTCTGCTTGAGATTCTCTCTCTCTCTCTCTCTCTCTCTCTCTTGGTTTTGGCTCAGGTCATGATCTCTGGGTTGAGATAAAGCCCCACATTGGGCTCCACACAGCAAGGAGTCTGCTTGAGATTCTCTCTCTCTCTCTGCTCCTCCCCCTGCACACACACACACACACACACTCTCAAATGAGAAATAAATCCTTAAAAAAAAAAAAAGTAAATTGCATTCATCATGAGTCATTCTTCCCCAAATGAACAAATCATTACAACTTCTATTCCACAATTTCTCATTTGGAATGATCTCAGTCCTTTTTTGTACAGGTATATCTAGTCCTGGATTTCAGTAACAGTTGACAAACCTGAACAGAATTTTCTAATTTTGGGGGGATTATTGGGCCTATGACCCATATCGTCAAGAGCCTAGATCAAAATCTATATAAGTTCATTGCAGTTAACGACAAAGAAAGAGAGACAGAGAGAGGGAGAGAGACAGAGGAGAGAGAGACAGAGAGGTGGAGAGATAGAGAAGGAAGAAGAAAAGGAGGCAGGGAAGGAAGAAAAACACTCTTGGCCATGCAGGCAAATCTTTATTATGTCAGTCAATTCATGAAAATGAGAATAAGAGTACAGCTTTTCCATCAAAGCTGGATGGGCTAAAGGGAGGAGGACGATGGAAAAGCAATGACATATGACAAATATGACTTCTGTTTAGAAAGCTATTGGCATCTGCTATAGACTTCCACCAAATCAAATATGATGACTAAGTTCTCAAAACAGTTGTATTGCTGGAGAGGACTGTCTTCAAGCCTTGAGACCCCAATTATCTGTGAGCGGAAAGTGATCCCCAAGGAAAGTAAGTTCCAAAAATGCCTGATTCCAGGCATGTCCCGGTGCCCTGTCTTTAGATGTGACCAAAGCAGGAGATGGAAAAGGGGATCTCCCTGAAGAGGTGGATCCAAGGGCTTCAAACCCAAAGGCATATAGGACTAAAGCCAGAAATACTCTACAACCCCAGTGGAGAGTTCACTATGATGTCTCAGGGGGATTTCGGAATTGCCAGACGGATGACTGTCCTTTACCCCCATTCTTCCTGTTTCACATTTATATTGAATGTGTCTGGACATGGATAATTTGTCTTTTTACTTCATAGGGCCCTGGACCAAGAGAATTCACCTCAGTTCTGATAGAGAGACAGTGGATGTCACTTTGAGATCCCAGACAATGAGCTGGATGCAGAGAATTTTGTTTCCTTCAAGGACAGTATGTGTTGGGCTTATGAAAGACAATTTGGTGGAAAGAAGAGAAGACTATAGTAGGTATTAATATGGTCCAGTAAATATTTCCAGTTTTTCTTCCAGGTAGATGGTAAGATGTACTTCCCTTACCTGCTCTGAGTTGAGTTTCACTATGTGACTTGCTTTGGGCCAATGAAACAGAAACAGATGTGGTTCGATGTCTCTTAGGTATATAGCAAGGAGCGGAATTGCTGGGTCTTATGGAAGCTCTATGTCTAACCTTTTGAAGACCTGGTAGACTCATTTCCAAAGCAACTACACCGTTTTACATTCCCACCAGTGATGCACGAGGGTTCAATTTCTCCACATCCTCAGCAACACTTGTAATTATATTGTCTGTTATAGTCAGACCAGTGAGCATATCTGATGACTAACGATGTTGAACCTTTTTTCATGTGCTCATTGTCCCTTTGTATCTCTTTTTTGGAGAAATGTCTATTCATATTCTTTCCTATTTCTTAATTGGGTTATCTTCTCATTATTGAGTTGTAGAAGTTCTTTATATATTCTAGATACAAGCCTCTTATCACATTTACGATTTGCAAAATTATCTCCCATTCTGTGGGTTGTCTTTTCACTTGTTTGGTGATGTCCTTTGGAGCACAAGTTTTAAATTTTCCTGACGTACAATTTATGTACTTTCTCTTTTGTTGTTATATTTTTGGTTTCTTATCTAAGGAACCAGCGTCTAATTCAAGGTGATGAAGATTTGCACATATCTCTTCTAGGAGTTTTATAGTTGTAACTCTTATAGGTCTTTGATCTATTTTGAGTGAATTTTTCTATGTGGTGTGAGGTAAGGGTGCAACCTCATACTTTTGCAAGTGGACATCCAGCTGTTTGGCTGCAATGGTTTCTTCACCTCTCTTTTCTCCATTGAATTGCCTCGAGACATTCTCAAAAATCAACTGAACATAAATGTAAGGGTTAGTTTCTGGACTGTCAATTTTATTCCACTGAACTGTGTCCTTACATTAGCACCACTGTCTTGATTACTATAGCTTTTTAGTAAATTTTGAAGTTGGGAAATGTGAATAGCTTTATTCTTCCTTTTTAAAGATGGGTTGGCTATTCTGGGTCCCCTGAATTTCCAAGTGAATTTTAGGACCAGCTTGTCAATTTCTGCAACAGAGCTAGCTGGGATTTCAATAGGGATTGCATTGCACTTGTAGATCAATTTGGGGAGTACTGACATCTTAACAACATTAAGTCTCTGATCTGTGAATAGGGGATATCTTTCTATTTAAATATTTAGGTTTTTAATTTTTTTCAACAATGTTTTTGTAGATTTCAGAATAATGTTTATACTTCTTTCATTAAATTTATTTCTAAGTATTTTCTTTGTGATGCTTTTATAGACTGAACTGTTTTCATTTCATTTGTTCATTGCTACTGCATAGAAATACAAGTGATTTTGATACACTGATTTTGTGTCCTGCAACTTTGCTAAGCTTGTTTATAATTTCTAATAGTTTTTTAGTAAATTTCCTAGGTTTTTCTATATTTTTATATTTTTTAAGCACAGAAAAATTTTTAATTCCCCCTTTCCAATTTTCATGCCTTTTATTTCATTTTCTTGCCTAATTGCCCTGGGTAGCTTATCCAGTATAGTGTTTAATGGAAGTGGTGAGAGTAGCCATTCTTGACCTTTTCTGATCCTAGGAGAAAGCATTCAGTCTTTCACTATTAAGTATGATGTTAGCCGTGGATTTTTTGATAAATTATCTTTATCAGATAAAGAAGTTACCTTCTATTCCTAGTCTGCTCACTATTTTTTTATCATGAAGGAGCATTATGTCAAATTCTTTTTCTCTGTCTATTGAAATGTGTTGTGAGGTTTTTAATTCAACACTTGGTCTTGTCATTGGGTTTTTCTGAAACCTGTCTTGAGAGATTTGTTTAAGTAACATGATGACTTCAATCCAGACTTAGGCATGCTACTGGTAAGGGGGAATATTTGAGGGAGAATTAAAAAAAAATACAGCAACCAAATTTGCATGTGGCAAATATGTTGTAAAACATATTCCCAAAGCAGAAAATCAGATACAATAGTGTTTAAAGGAATAGTACATCTTGACTAGGAGTGCTGAGATAGCTCAATATAAGAAAATGTACAAGTATTATCTTTTACTTTTATAAGTCAAAAGAAGAAAACCTAAAAAAAAAGAAGAAGAAGAAGATAACCTGGTAAATTACGATCAGCTATTGATGATAAAGGTATTTGGCCAAACTTAACATTTATAATAATTTAATACATTGAAGTACCAAACATCCCTGACTTCTTTTTTTTTTTTTTAAGATTTTATTTATTTATTTGAGAGAGAGAATGAGAGAGAGAGAGAGCATGAGAGGGGGGAGGGTCAGAGGGAGAAGCAGACTCCCTGCTGAGCAGGGAGCCCGATGCGGGACTCGATCCCGGGACTCCAGGATCATGACCTGAGCCGAAGGCAGTCGCTTAACAACTGAGCCACCCAGGCGCCCCCATCCCTGACTTCTAACTGCTAATGCTAGTAGCACCCCCCAGGTTGGCATAGAAAATGTAAAACAGGCATTTTACTCAGCACTGAAATACTAGAGACATTCCTTCCAAAACTCGGGTGCTCATTATTTCCACCATTGTAACCATGATTCAACATGGTTCTAAAAATCTCAACGATTGCAAATAAAAATGTGTAAACATTGGAAAAGGAGATGAAAGTATTACTTTCATGTGATTTAATTGTTTATCCTGGTAATCTGAGGACCACATGGAAAAATGCTAGACTAAGATTTCCTATTAAAAAAAAAACCAAAATGTTGGGGCGCCTGGGTGGCTCAGTCAGTTAAGCGTCTGACTCTTGATCTCAGCCCAGGTCTTGATCTCAGGGTTGTGAGTTCAAGTCCCATACTGGGCTCCACACTGGGAGTGGTGCCTACTTAAAAAAAAAAAAATAGTCCATACAATATCCCATACATTAGCCATATACAAAGGCAGAAGACAACAGGGTAAGTCCAGGTTTAATGAATTCGCAAAAGCTAAGTCATAATTCTTCTTCATGAGCAAGACATGTAGTGCTTTGGGAAATAAGTGGAGAAAATCCTGGCAGAAGGCCAGTAACACCTTCTAATTTGGAGGTGCAAGTCCTGGCAGCAAGTGGGAGAGTGAGGATAACTCTGTCTTGAGACCCCCTGTCCTCTGCAGATCAATACATTCAGAGACAGCCGTAGACCTGAGAGGAAGTGTTACAAGGCTGCGTATCAACCGCGAGACTCTCTCCAAGTGGGCCATGGCTTCCTCGAACGTTTGGCACTTTCTCCAAAACAGAGGCATGGGCCCTCAACAGACAGAACTAACAAAAAATACAATTATTTGATGATGTAAAAAAAAACAAACAAATGACGACAAATGACATATTGAATATATTGGTGACACAATTCAACATTGAGCTAATATTAATATTAATATGCCAAATAAATTATAAGACATCCAGAAAAACTGCCATCATCTCTAACTGTATCTATCTATCTATCTATCTATCTATCTATCTATCTATCTATCATCTATACTAAGTATATAGTGCGTGTGATTATTGCATAATACTGTATATATATGCATTATTATTGATTATTGCATATATGCAATAATCACACACACGCAGACTCAAAAGGACCAATACATGAAAAGATGCTGCCTTTCACTAATAATCAAAGACATTGGTATAAAACTGAGATTTCAGTTAGCCCATCAGTTGGCACATAGTTTAAATACTATAAAGAATACATCTATGGCTGGTGGGGTAAAAATTGGAACAGCTTATCTGAAGGGTGGTTTGACAAATATTTCAAAGTCTTTACAAAATGTTTTCATCCCAACCCAGTAATTGCACTGTAGGAAATTTAAGCATTGCGACATAGCACAGAGTTAGCTATAAGAATGTTGACGGTAGGGCGCCTGGGTGGCTCAGTTGGTTAAGCAACTGCCTTCGGCTCAGGTCATGATCCTAGAGTCCCGGGATCGAGTCCCACATCGGGCTCCCTGCTCAGCAGGGAGTCTGCTTCTCCCTCTGACCCTCCCCCCTCTCATGTGCTCTCTCTCTCTTAAATAAATAAATAAAATCTTTAAAAAAAATTAAAAAAAAGAATGTTGACGGTAATGTGGTTTGCCAGGTGAAAATTTGGAAACCATTTCCATTCCCGACAGTATGAACTGGTTTTAAAGGGTTCAAAAACCCCCCTATAAATTCAGCAGAGGAATATTTGGTGTTCAAAGAAGACGCGTGACAAGCTCAAAATGCATCCCAAAACACTGTTTTATTCACACATGCACATATATGGAAGTCCAGAGAGACTGACATAGTTTTTCTCTCGGTGATGCATTTTGGTCTTCCTGTTCGTTTTTTAGAGAACAAGGCATAAAAGTTTGTACATAGATAAAAATGGACTCCATGCCATTTAGGAAAAGGTGGGCCAGGTGAAAAGGAAACCAGCAGTTTCTGCGGGATGGAGCCCAAGGGGCCCATCACCATCGGCTCACATCAAAGAAAACGTGTCAGCCTCTAGGCCTTGCTGGGGGAGGAATCCGTTTGGTTTGGACTTCATTCACTGTGTCAAGAGAACTCCTTATTCTCTTCCTGAGTGGCCCTTCAAGCTCTTACTGAAAATAGGAAAGGCAGTCTACTGGATAATGCCCTGCTTGCTCAAATGCTTAGCGACTTGAGTCTGTTGCTCTTTACTGTGGAGCTCGTTGTTTGGACTGCAATCAAATCATCCCTGAACAATGCATCTAACCAAACAAACCGACGAAGTGCCGGCTCTGGACGAGGAGCAGCTTCTTGATGATGGACGGCTCATTGTCTGTCTCTTCAAGGCAGCCGAGGACATCTGCAAAGCGCAGGAGAATAGAGAGAGAGAGGAGAGGAGGAGGAGTTTCAAGGATCCTGGGGGGGGGCAGCCCGGGCTGAAATGTGGAGCCTCCCGTCCTTATAGATTTGAGCATTGATTCCAGCCTCAATTGACCCATTCTGAGTAAACGGAATTGCAGAAACTTTATAGATGGAAACAGAGGCAGGGTGGGTTACACAGATCACATCCCATAAAATAAAAGACCATAGCGGGCACCTGGGTGGCTCAGATGGTTAAGCGTCTGCCTTTGGCTCAGGTCATGATCCCAGAGTCCTGGGATCGAGTCCCGCATCGGGCTCCCTGCTCCTTGGGAGCCTGCTTCTCCCTCTGCCTCTCTCTCTGTGTCTCTCATGAATAAATAAATAAAATCTTAAAAAAAAAAAAAATAGAAGGTGTTAAGTGCCATCATCTTCTTTAAAAAAAAAAAAAAAAGACCATAGCAAGTGGTGCAAGTTCCTAAAACCAATGCAACTTCCCTGGATTTTATAACTCACAGCATTTCAGCTGTGCTATCTTCCATCTCTACGAGAACACGGCAAGGAAGGAAAGGGCAGAATTGTTTTCTCTTCTTCAGGTGTAGAAGCCGAGCCTCAAAAATGTAAAGGAGTGGTCCAAGGACACGTGGGACTTATAAGTGGCAAAACAAAGTGTTCTAAAATCCCAGAATAAGGCTGTTTCCATCTGGGTTTTTAAAATCACTCTATAAGGGGCCCGAGGGTGAATCAGTTGGTTAAGAATCTACCTTTGGCTCAGGTCATGATCCCAGGGTTCTGAGATCGAGCCCCCCCCCCCCCCCCCCCCCCCCCCCCCCGCCCCGTCCACTCCCCGCTCAGCGGGAAGTCTGTTTCTCCCTCTCCTTCCTGCTCGTGCTCTCTCTCACAATCTCTGTCTCTCTCTCTCTCTCAAATAAATAAATAAAATCTTTTTTGAAAAAAATAAATAAAATCATTCATTAGTAGTGGGAAGGACGTTGTCTGAAGGAATTCTGAATGCCCCAGGAAGGGACAGAAATTGGAGGGACAGGTGAGGGGCTGCATTCTATTCAGGGTAGAATATGTTTACAGTGTCTGCATGACATCACTCAACTCCGCTCCCTCCTTTTCTCAACTAATATGTATTGATCACCTATTGTGTGTTAGAAATTGGGCGGGGGATATCACGTGTATGCAAATGAGTGTGTCCAGCAGATGGAATCACTTTCTTTTTTTTTTTTTTTTTAAGATTTTTTATTTATTTGCGAGAGAGAGAATGAGAGAGAGCATGAGAGGGAGGAGGGTCAGAGGGAGAAGCAGACTCCCCGCCGAGCAGGGAGCCCGATGTGGGACTCGATCCCGGGACTCCAGGATCATGACCTGAGCCGAAGGCAGTCGCTTAACCAACTGAACCACCCAGGCGCCCGATGGAATCACTTTCAAAACTGATCTCAAAACGTTACATTTCAATACTATGAAGCAATAGCTCTTTCCTATTACTACTGACTACAGCCTTCTTCCTAATCTGGAGGTACATTTCAAGTGCTAAATCTGTTATTTCTAAATATAAATTGAAAAACCACTACTGACTACAGACATTTCTTCTGAAAGAGATTTTCAGCTTATATTATAAATTGTAAAGAATTTTAGACCCAGGGTACAGGTGCGGTAATGCATCTAGCATGATTTGTTGGTGAATAGGGGTTCATAAATGTTTAAGTGACAGTTTTTCTATAAGGCTAGAAAGCCACAAGCAGAGATTTCTAGCAATCTCAGAGATGCTACTATCTTCTGAAATGATCCTCACCCCATATGCTTGCTTATGTCGTGGTTTACGGTAGCAATCGTCATAATCATCCTTCAAATTTTATTTACATTAAATTCTGAAGGCACCATCTTTACAGCATTTATTCTATCAATGTATGAAAGTATTTTTCTACATAGATGGATGTGTGGCATGAAGATAGACAGCTGTAGGCAACAGGAAACTAACTATTAAATAATTTTTAAATTACAAAAGAAATAAATGCTGATTATAGAAAATGTTAAAATATGTAGGACTGGGAAAAAAAAACAACTAAATTTAGTTGTATTCCCATTACCCAGAAATACTACTATTAACATTTCTTTTTTTAAGTAGGCTCCATGCCCAGGGTGGAGCCCAATGGGGGGCTCAATTCAGGACCCTGAATTGAGACTTGAGCTCAGATCAAGAGTTGGACACTTAACCAACTGAGCCACCCAGGCGCCCCACAACATTTTAATATATACCTTCCTGCATTATACTCTATATGGTTCTCTTTTAGGTTAACAGGTAGGTAAAAAAAAATACATTCTCATTACTAAACAGCCCTAAATTTTCTACCATATGGATACTCCATAACTTGCCCATTTTCCTATATTTATTAACATAAATTTCCAGCACTATAACTACGGGGTCAAAATTTGTAACCATTATAAAGGCTTTTATTTATTTTTAATTTTATTTTTTTATAAAGGCTTTTAAAATACATGTTGCCAGTTATTCTTCAGAAAGATTATATTTCACATTCTCAACAGTGGTATACACAGGAGTGTATACCAAACCTCAGCCTGCACCGGACTTTTCAAATGTTTGCCAATCTGATAGGGCAAAGTGATTTTATTCAAATTTTTCCTTTCTCTGATAACTGACAAATGACCTGTTTATATCCTTTTTTTAAAAAAAGATTTTATTTATTTATTTGACAGAGAGACACAACGAGGGAGGGAACACAAGCAGGGGGAGCGGGAGAGGGAGAAGCAGGCTTCCCGATGCGGGGCTCGATCCCAGGAACCTTGGGATCATGACCTGAGCCGAAGGCAAATGCTTAACTGACTGAGCCACCCAGGTACCCTTGAAAGGATCTCTGCATAAGGGAGATAGTACAACATAGCTGAGAATAATTGCTTTAGCACTGGTGGTAGGGGAGATTAGCGTTTATAAGAAATGACATGCTTGGGAAGGTAAAGGGCATGTTTCAACTTCTTAATGAAGAAGGAATGAAACAAACATCTGGACACCTACCATGTGTTATGGTTTGCCACATAACAAATGAGTCCAAAACTTAGTGGCTTAAAACAACACTGAATATTATCTCGCACAATTTCTGTGGATCATGAGTTTAGGAGCTCATGGCTGGGTAGTTCTGGCTCAGGGTCTCTCTTGAGATGGCAGCTGGGTGTCAGCTGGGGCTGTATACATCTGAAGGCTTGTCTGGGGCTGGAGGATCCTTTTCCAAGGTAACTCACTCACATAGCTAGCAATTTAGTAAAGGATGTTGGTGGGAAGATCCAAGGTTCTCTCCATTTGGACTTTTCCATAAGGCTGCTTCAATGTCCTCCTGACCCAGGGTTGATTCCAGAGAAAAGGAAGAAACTGTCATGCCCTTTCTTATTTTCCTTCAAAAGTCACATATCATCACCTCCTCCATACTCTCTTGGACACACAAGACTAGCCCTGTTTCAGCGTAGAAGGAGATCACACATGAACACGAATACCAGGAGGTGAAAATGACGGGATCATCTTGAAGGTTACTATCAAAACATACCAGCTCCTCTGTATTATTTTCATTCTCCCTACCTTGTGGTAATAAAAGGGAAAAATAAAGCACAGAAGCTTCTAAGTGACAGAGGTAGGATTTAAACTCAAGACCATTTGCTCCAAAGTCCATGCTATGTCCAGAACATGGTGAGCTTTAGGGAAGGTGGCTGTATTTGCTTCAGCTGGGGCTTTGGAGGAAGGGCATGAGGCATCAGGAGCCCCAGTGTAGCTTGGCTTTCCAGGGTTAGTAAAGGGCTGAAGAAGGGTTTTAGTAAAGGCTAGTTGAGTTCCACTGGTGGCTTGACCCCATATGGGACATAGGAAGCGAGGAAATGGAACTCTCTGAGCCTTGGAATGAGCTGAATGTTGGATGGGCAGGGAAGGGTGACTGAGAGTAGAGTTGAAAATAGTAAAATGTTGGTGATACTTTATGTGGAAAATCCAAAAGACTCCACCCCCAAATTATTAGAACTCATACAGCAATTCAGTAATGTGGCAGGATACAAAATCAATGCACAGAAATCAGTTGCTTTCTTATACACTAACAATGCAACTATAGAAAGAGAAATTAGAGAAACAATTCCATTTATAATAGCACCAAAAACCATAAGATACCTCGGAATAAACCTAATCAAAGAGGTAAAGGATCTATACTCTAGGAACTACAAAACACTCATGAAAGAAATTGAAGAAGACACAAAAAGATGGAAAAATATTCCATGCTCATGGATCGGAAGAATAAACACTGTTAAAATGTCTATGCTACCCAGAGCAATCTATACCTTCAATGCCATCCCGATCAAAAATCCAATGACATTTTTCAAAGTGCTGGAACAAACAATCCTAAAATTTGTATGGAGTCAGAAAAGACCCCGAATTGCCAAGGAAAGGTTGAAAAAGAAAAACAAAGCTGAGGGCATCACGTTGCCCAATTTCAAGCTGTATTACAAAGCTGTGATCACCAAGACAGCATGGTACTGGCACAAAAACAGACATACAGACCAATGGAACAGAATAGAGAACCCAGATATGGACCCTCAACTCCATGGTCAAATAATCTTTGACAAAGCAGGAAAAAACAGGCAATGGAAAAAGACAGTCTCTTCAATAAATGGTGCTGGGAAAATTGGACAGCCACATGCAGAAGAATGAAACTCGACCATTCTCTAACACCATTCACAAAGATAAACTCAAAGTGGATGAAAGACCTCAATGTGAGACAGAAATCCATCAAAATCCTAGAGGAGAACATAGGCAGTAACCTCTTTGACATTGCCCACAGCAACTTCTTTCAAGATACATCTCCAAAAGCTAGTGAAACAAAAGCAAAAATGAACTTTTGGGACTCCACCAAGATAAAAAGCTTCTGCACAGCAAAGGAAACAGTCAACAAAACAAAGAGGCAACCCACAGAATGGGAGAAGATATTTGCAAATGACAGTACAGATAAAGGGCTGGTATCCAAGATCTATAAAGAATTTCTCAAACTCAACACCCAAAAAACAAATAATCAAGTCAAAAAGTGGGCAGAAGATATGAAAAGACACTTCTCTGAAGAAAACATACAAATGGTTAACAGACACGTGAAAAAATGTTCATCATCATTAGCCATCAGGGAAATCCAAATCAAAACCACATTGAGATACCACCTTACACCAGTTAGAGAGGCAAAAATGGACAGGGAAAGAAACAACAAATGTTGGAGAGGTTGTGGAGAGAGGGGAACCCTCTTACACTGTTGATGGGAATGCAAGCTGGTAGAGCCACTTTGGAAAACAGTGTGGAGGTTCCTCAAAAATTTAAAAATAGAGCTACCCTATGACCCAGCAATTGCACTCCTGGGTATTTACCCCAAAGACACAGATGTAGTGAAAAGAAGGGCCATATGCACCCCAATGTTCATAGCAGCAATGTCCGCAATAGCCAAACTGTGGAAAGAGCTGAGATGCCTTTCAACAGATGAATGGATAAAGAAGATGTGGTCCATATATACAGTGGAATATTACTCAGCCATCAGAAAGGATGAATACCCAACTTTTACATCAACATGGATGGGACTGGAGGAGATTATGCTAAGTGAAATAAGTCAAGCAGAGAAAGTCAATTATCATATGGTTTCACTTATTTGTGGAACATAAGGAATAGCATGGAGGACACTAGGAGAAGGAAGGGAAAAATGAGGAGGGGGAATTGGAGGGAGAGATGAACCATGAGAGACTATGGACCTGAGAAACAAACAGGGTTTTAGAGGGGAGGGGGGAGGGGGGATTGGTTAGCCCAGTGATGGGTATTAAGGAGGGCACGTACTGCATGGAGCGCTGGGTGTTATATGAAAACAATGGATCGTGGATCACCACATCAAAAACCAATGATGTATTGTATGGTGACTAACATAACATAATAAAATTAAAAAAAAAAAAAAGAAAATAGTAAAATGTTGGAACAAAGCCCACAGGGAGTCCCTTTGGCCGGTCAGTGGTCACTTTACGGGGATCTAGAGCCTGTGGTTATGGGTGTTATATTAGGAAAAACCTCAATTCACCTCCTGCAAGTCTCCTTTACCCTCACACAACTACTATACTCACAACACTTCTGACACCAGATTTGGTGGTGGGGGGTGGGGAGGTTTCCACACCAAGCAACTCTCTGTGGCAACAGCTGGGTGTGTCCTACTAGTCAACTCAATTCTGACACTGTCTCTATCTAGAGACAGCATCGGGTTCCACAGGTTAAAGGCTGAGTCCCACAAGACTGCTCCCCACTTCAGACGCCAACCGCAAGTAGTAGGTCTTCAGGTTACCCACACCTTCTGTTCAACTTATTTATAAATAAGTGTTCCCAAAAAGCACTTCCTTGAGTTTGATCAATTTGTGAGTGCAGCTCATAGAAGTCAAGGAATTGCTTACATAGGGTTTAACAGTTCATTAAAGGACATGATAAAGGATACAGACGAACAGCCAGATGAAGAGATACAAAGGCGAGGTCTGGAAGGATCCCAAGCACAGAAGCTTCCAGCCCCGTGGAGTTGGGGTGCATCACCCTATTAGCACATGGATATGTTTACCAGCCTGGAAGCTCTCTGAACTCTCTACTATTGGAATTTTTATGGAGTCTCCTGCATGTAGGCATGATGGATCTTTAACTCCATTTCTAGTCCCTCCCCCACTCTCTGGAGGATGGGGGATGGGCTGGGGCTGAAAACTCCAAGCTTCTAATCATGGCTTGATCTTTCTGGTATCTAGCCCTCCTGCAGAAGACATCCAGAAGCCCATCTGGAGGCACCTCATTAGAACATAAGACATTCCTATCATCCAGGAAATTACAAGGGTTTCAGGAGCTCTGTGCCAGGAATTGGGGCAGACACCAATACATAAATTTTCTATTACCTCATGGGAGTATCTGAGGGTGTGTGGCAATAACAAAGAGGGTACTTTCAATCAAATAATGTGTAAGACTACAGTGGGGCTAAGGTAGGGATGACACCTGAATCTGGGTATGTTGACTTCCCTAATGAAAAGGGCAGTTCCAAGGGGCGTCTGGGTGGCTCATAGGGTTGAGTGTCCAACTCTTGGTTTCAGCCCAGGTCATGATCTCAGGACCCTGAGATCAAGCCCTGCATTGGGTTCCACGCTCAATGCAGAGTCTGCTTGAGATTCTCTCTCCCCCTCCCCCTCTCCCCCTCCCCCCACTCACACTCTAAATAGGTAAATACATAAATAAATAAAATATTTTGGAAAGGGGGGCAGTTTGAATGCTGTCCAAGTGTGATGGCACACAATGATTGCGTCTCCAAGGTCCCCCTCTGATAAAAAAAACTTGGTCACATGGAACAGCCTTGAAACAGACCCATTAACCTCTCTTTCAACGTCTGCCCCCTCTGAAGCTAGGCTCGCTCTGGAATGAACTCAACCCCTCCCTTCTGATAGTTCTCATTTGGAGAGCTAAGTGAATTTTAATTGCGATTTGTTTGATCATTATCTGCTTGGGGGAAGCAGCACGAGTCCCTGACGTTTCCCGCAGAACTTACCTCCCAAGAACTTCGGAACCAGTGGGAGAGTTGATCTTCTCTAGGTAAGGGTGCGGTTGAGGCTCTATGACCTGCTTTTAGCTTTGGAGAAAGTATTCTTTAAATGGAAACAGATTGAGCGGGCATATCGCAAACCTCCAGCTCTGGAGCTCTTCTTCCCCATTAGCCAAGGCGAAAAGGCAGGCCTGGAAATCCCTTTTCAAGAGCTGCCAATGACAATTTCATTTTAATGTACTACAAGTCCTTACGGGCACATGTTTGATTTCATTTTTTCCCTCTGAATTTCTGATGTAAAGGAACCCAGTGCAACTTTTAACTTAGCCAACGTCTGAACACCAGACTGCTGGATTCTGAAGTCGGCCATCGGTGGAATGTGCTCGTTTCATCTCTCCTCTCTAAATCTACTTTTTATTTGCCTGCATAAAGGAATGAGAGTCCCTTTAATGTGATGTGGATAAAAGCCACAAGAAAGAGATAAAGCATGGAGCATGTACTGGGCCCTTAGGGGTAGAGAGAGCAAGGAGTTTTGGACGGCTCTTTTCACCAAAGAAAGGCACTTTGCTAGTTAAGACAATTACAGACAAGACAACTGTGGTTTCATTTGCATGAATTGAGGACTATCCCATTGTTTAGAAGGAGGTTTCACCAATGACATACGAAGACCGATTTGCATCTCCAACCCACGGCCACATAGGGGATTATGACATTGATCGGGAAACAAATAACTTAAACGTTGTTTCAGACCTATTTGCTTTTGGCTCTAGATGTTCGCCAGGATCACCAAGAATGGCTTAAAGCAGAGTGTTTGCTTCTAAAAGCTTCTTGCTTTTTCCAGATTTTTTATTAAAGGCCAAGAATGTAATGCCATTGGCAGGATGCTCTGTCAGCTTGGCATATAATCCTCTTCAGCCACTACCTTGCTATTATTAATTCCAAGGGCCTGACTGTGGATTTGCCCACTGTGCCCTCCCTTGTTTGACTGTATTCCATCAGCCCTGCTTACTACTTTTAAGACCAGCAGAAGGAACAATTTATCCTTCCTCTTGTTAAGTTTAGGAATGTGTCCTTTTCACATTACATCAGCAGTAAGTGCAGATGAGAATTTTATTAAGGTGGACAGAGCTCTCCCTTTATATCTTTTGGGTTCCAAAGTTGAGTGGAGTGGAATGAGATCATATTCTTTGGGGAGAAATCCATAAACTTTCCCGTTTTTTCCAAATGCCTTGCTTTGTCATGAAGCTCTCAGCATTTACCCATTGCATAGATGGGCAAATAGAGACTTGTGAGTCCCGCAATGTGATAAAACCCAAAGGGAAGTCCCTAGTAATAAAATCCAGGAGAATTTCTAACGCCCTATTAACGGGCTGCGAGCTTAAGGCTTAATGGAAACCCAAGCCCCAATAACTTTTACCTTTCATTCAAATTAAGGAGAAGCTATTTTGACATTTGTATAGCCCCAGAGAGATCTCGTGCTTGTGAGCTGGGCTCTAAAGTATTATTGGACATGCTCCATTGAGTCTTAAGGTTTGGGCAGCGTTTTTCCGAAAAGCAGAACATTCAACACATTTCTCTGAAAATCACCCTCGCAAACTCCAGGATGCTCTGTGGAAGCACCTTTGCCTTGCCTTCCCCCGAGCCTTATTCACACGCTCAAGTAGGGGCAAGCCGCCCCAAAGGACTCAGACCACAAGCAAAAGTCAAGGAGGAAGCCCCCAGTGAGGCCCTGGCATTCCCACATTTCCATATTTCCAGATTTGGGGTTCTGTGTGCAAAGCATGAACTCGGTCCGCCTCTTTGAGCAGTGAGATTTGTTGCTGGATAATTCTAAACGACTATCGTCTACTAACAAAGCCATCCTATTTAGATGTGGGCATATGAGCCAGAAAATGGGTGGTTCAGGCAGATTTCATGAGGCCTAATAAATCTTCAGTAAATTACAGCTCATCCCCCGCGTCTCCCCTCGTGCACTCTTTGTCTTGCTAATATACATTACGCCCTGCCTGGCTTCACGCTTTCAGGCGTCTCGGAGGTGAGGTCTGTACAAAGCTGCAGATGTGGACATGGAGGAGACCCTTGCCCCAAATGTAGGCCATTAACATCAGCGTGGCCCCCAGAAGAATTTTACTATGGTTCTCGGACTCAAAAAAGAGCTCTCAACTCACAACTTGGGAGCCTAAAGCAGCAAGGAGAGGGAGAGAGGAGGCCATGTCTGTTCAAAAATTGTATGTTTTCAGTTCCTGGGTTTCTCTCTCAAATATCCAGCGCGAGAGCAAGGGGCGTGGCCTTTTTAGTTACAAGAGCCATGCACAGTATTTAAAAAGTAGCGTGCGGAATGGTGAGAAGTGAAAAGTTAATTACCTTCTCTCCCAGCATTTTGATAATGTTAATTATCAAATGTAATGTTACATTTTGCACATGTGCTTCAGGAAAATGTCTGAGCATATCCTAGCCTGTGATCACCTTTGAAAAAGGAACACACACAAATGGGACTCAACTCTCCTGCAGGTTCCTTTAGGCAAGATAAGTAGGAAACCGGGAAAATATACATGATAAAGAACTCATTTCCTTAAGGCATAAAATACTCTTATAACTCAGTAAGAAAATGAATAATTACCCTGTGAGGAAAAAAAAAATGGGCAGGACATATAAAGTAGCAGCCTACAGAAAAAAAAGAAAAGTAGTTAGTGAAGTTTGGCTCCCTTAGTGGAATAAATATAATATTAAACAATGAGTGATCATATTTCTCCTATCAGATTGGCACAAACTTATAAGCTTACTAATACCCAGTGTTGTCAAATATGCAAGAAAACAGACAATGTTCTTATTCTGGCGGGAGGATATATTTTTGGATCGCAGTGTGAATACTTCTCAAGTGAACCATGCATAGATCTTTTGACTCAGCAACTCCACTTTTGGGGCTTATCTTATTGACACGACTTTGTACACGTCTACAGATATATGTGCCAGAAAGTTTAATTGCAAACAACAGGAATAGGAAAAAAGAGGGGAAAGTCTAGATGTGCATACATAGGCGAGAGCTTACTTTTTATTTACTTATTTTTATTAAAGGTTTTTTTGTGTGGTTTTTTTGGGGGGGGGAGGTGGGACAGAGGGAGAAGGAGAGAGAGAGAATCTCAAGCAGACTCCCCACTGAGCAGCAGAGCCTGATGCGGGGCTCCATCTCATTACTTTGAGATCAAGACCTGATGCGAAATCAAGAGTCAGAAGCTTAACCAACTGAGCCTCCCCGGCGCCCCCATAAGGGAGAGTTTAAATAAAATACAGAATCTTCATGAAATGGAATGCTATGCCTTTGCTCAGAATAAAATCCATGTGGCAATTCGTAAAGCTAGCCAGGATATTATGGACTTTTATTCCCAGAGGTTCCCTCACAGCAGATACCTGCCTCCATATTACGTATATGGTGACTATTAACTGGTACAGGGAACCATCCCAACATGGCAGCAACGAGAGCTGACTCTGAAGTCAGCTTTCTTGGGTCACAATTTTAGGTCGACTGCTTTGTCTTGTGGTGAACTTGGACAATGTGCTTAAGCTCTCTAAGCCTTAAAAATATATAAAATGAGGGGCGCCTGGGGGGCTCAGTCGGTTCAGCATCCAACTCTCAGGTCATGATCTCATGGGTTGTGGGATCAAGCCTTGTGTCAGGCTCTGAGCATGCCCTCTCTCTGTCTCTCTCTCAAATAAATCCTAAAAAAAGAAACACACATATATATGACAAAAAATATATATAAAATGACAATAATAATGCCTTTCTCATACTGCTGTCTTAAATGAAACAATGTATATAAAAAGTTAAATTGAGTGCCCTGCCCCAAAGTGTTCAATAAATGTGAATAGATACTATGTTGCACATTCTGTTTATAAGGACTAGAGCAACCACTCAGGGATGTGGCCGCTGTCGTCCTTAGCTGAGAAGATGGTGCACCCGAACAACATACAATGCAGGCATATGGAATGACATGTGGAAGGAACACCTGATTTCTCAAAAGTGCTGGGAGATCATAAGAGAGATCTCGCCCTCTGAGAAGGGGAGGTTGCAGACCACCGCCATTAAAGGTCACACCCGACTGTTAAGCTATGGCCAGATAGATGAGCAGAGACAAGTGGGAGGGAGGGGCATCATATGAATACAGGAGCAGTGGCTCAGAATCAGGGCAGTTTGTTCTGGAATCTGGAAAAGGAGAACCAGACTGGAGTCTTAGGAGTTGAGGTAGGCTGTTAATTTGCTACTCTTCCTTTTCATATTCAACACTTTTCAAGGCACTCTAGAGAGAATAATTCACATTGGAAAAGCTGCCTGTGCTTTGGAAGGGTCATAGCTACTTAAAGACAGTACCCCCCCTTCCCAACAATTCCCCCTTGGTGCCATGACTGGGTGATCTGGAGGAGAGATCCAAGGCACCAGCCATGGTGACAACAGTGCTGTATGTCACTGATTCACTTTCTCTGGACAAACAGTGGTACCTATGTCAGAAACGGGGTCCTGTCCTCGTGGGAAAAAGATTCTATGTACTAAATATTTTGCTTTGAGAGTATGAGCCTATCTCAGTCATCCAGTGCTTCTTCCTCTGTCTGTCTCTTTACCTACAAATTAGACTTCCGGATTCAGCGGTGGCTTCTGAAGGTCCCCCGGCCTCAGCACCCTCAAACTAACAAGACATGATGGCCACGTCTATTTGAAACTCTGAAAGGCTTTAACACACACCTCACAACCATTTGCTGGATGTGAGCCCATCTCCCCCCTACCTTGGGCTGCTCCCTTTCTTGAAATCTCAGTTTCACTTCCACACGTCTCCACGGCGCCCTCTGCAACTTTGTCCCACAAAATTAACACCAACTTTTCTTGATCTTTTCACAAAACAGTTCCTAAAACTTCCCTATCGGCCACAGCTCAGGAGTGCAAGGGCCCCCGTACCCCGAAATCTTGCAAATTCCATACTTTCCTTGTGCCTCTGTCCTTCCATGTAGATACCAAGCTTAGGAGAGCCAGACCAAAACCTCATCAGGGCAGGCTGAGCAGCTGATGTCTGCTGGAAAAGGGACTTGCAACTGAGTCACAGGTAAGCACAGGTTTGAAGGGACTCCACCAGGAATTAGCATACATTTCTTGGCGTTCTCTGCTTTCTGCAGGAACTGCTTCTGTAGCTTGGCTGCTGCTCAACCTTGACTTCCACCACCACCAAACAGACAAGACACCCAGTTCTACCACCAGAACTGCAAACCTTCCAGCATCTGTCCTGTACCTTCTCTCTTCACTTACAGTGGAAGACTTTCTTCTCCATCATTCTGATACTGACTCCTTCCTCTTTCTCCTTTTCAGTGGACCTCACACTCTCCTCTTTTGTCTCTTCTCTCACTCCCTTGCTCTGTCCTTACTTCCTCTCTGTCTCACTGCCTCTGTCTCTCTCTCTGCCCTTGATCTCTGCCTTCAATATTCAAACATGCTCCAGTTGTCCCCATTTTCAGAACTATCTCACTGTGTCCTGCTTCTCGTAAATGTACAACATCCCCCCTCCTCTTCCAACCAGACCTGCACCCCACCATTCTACTCAAACTGCCTTGAATACAGTCAGCAGTATACTCCATATAGCCAAACAGGAGAGACTCCTCAATTTTTATTTGTGCTCCCAGTTGACTCCTCCATCCTTCTAGAACATTCCATTCTCCGGACTTCCGTGGCCTCACAATCTTCTGATTTTCTCCTATTTCTGGTATCTACTTCTTGATTGACTTTTCTGACTCATTTTCTACTCAATCCTTAGAAATTGGGGCTTGCCCTCCTTCTTACTCTATGCTCTCTTTAGGCAAGTTTTCCACTCTTTTGCACTTACATATGCTCCATTTCTTTTTTAGAGAGGGAGAGAGAGACTCTCAAGCAGACTCCCCACTGAGTGTGGGGTTCGATCTCACAACCCTGAGATCATGACCTGAGCCAAAATCAAGAATCTGACGCTTAACCCACTGAGCCACCCAAGCACCCCTCATATGCTCAATTTTTAAATTACTACTATTATTACCACTATTACCAATAAAACTAAAATAAGATTTAAGTTCTTGGCACATACTAGCTTTTCAGTCATTTATCATGAGGATTCTATATGAATATTCTCCATTACATGAAAAAGGAAATAGGCACGGAAGGCTGAGGAAATTTGCCCAAGGTCCTACAGTAAGTTATGGGGCTGGGACTCAAACCTAGGCTACCTGACTCCAAATATTCTTAATCATCTTGCGATCTTGCTGGGCTCCCTAGTTCACATAACAAGCCCCAATTTATATCTCCAGTCCAGACCCCTCTTTTGAACCTCTAGTCACATAATAATAAGCTGCCAATGTGCCATCTGCCTCACTGAATCATCTCTACCTCAATCTGAATGCTGAACCCCATCCTCCCCCAAACCTCTTCCAAGTCTGCTTTTGCCTTGACTTTTCCATCTCAGTGGACAGCACCCTCTCGGGCCAGTTGCTCAAGCCTGGATGCATTGATGGCATCTTCTGTCATCATTTATCCCAAGTGAGAGAGGGAGAGGCAGAGGATTCTCTCTCACCTGGACCATAGTTATAGCTTCTTAACTATGTTTCTTACATCCGCTCCAGTCTATTTTCTAACAACTAAGTGATCTTAAAATAATGCAAATCAATTATGTCATTCCCCTGTGTAAACTCCCCCTGCAACGATTTAAAGAGAAAGTCCAAATTCATTCCCATGACCAACTGTGCTCTCTGTGACTTGGTTGCTGTCTACCTCTCTAACCTCGTTTCTCAAACTCTGCCTGATAACAATCCCCCATGACCCTGGTCTCCTGTGTTGCTCCCGTGTGCTCTTTCTACCTCGGAATCTTCTATGGATGTTCTTTCTGCCAGGTCTCTTGTCCCTGTAGCAGCCTCTTCATCCACCCTCCCAACCCCCCCGCTTCTTGACCTTGGGGGCCCGGGTGAAATTTCTTCCTCATTGAGTCTCATTGTGCCTTGAAATTTCCTTCATAGCACTTACCACAATTTTAAAATCATACATTTATGCACATAAATATATTTAATACTGTCTTTCCCAAAAAACTAAGTGCTAAGAGCGAAGAATGCATCTCTTGATAACTTCTGTATCTGGAACCTGGCATAACACTTAAGAGGTAGTTGACACTCGATAAATATTTATTGATCGAATAAATCAAACGAAGGTATGATGGTGTCCCAAGCAGAAATATCAAAGCCTTCAAGGTCTAAATCAAGGGCTCTCCAATCGAGGTCTCCAGATCAGTCTATCCTAATGCTGTCATCCCAGCACTTGTAAGCAATAGCTTTGTCTGTAAATGGGAACAGTTTCTACTAAACAGGGCTATTGAGAGCATTAAATTGCAGCATATATGAAAAAGCACTGTACCCTGTAAATAACTGGTTCTCCGTAAACACTAGTATTCTTCCTTACTTTCTATTGCTCTCCAGAAACTACTGCTATGCTATTTAAGAGGCAGCATAATAAACAGACAATTTAGAAAAGTATTATCTATATGGAGACTCTTAGAAGCCAGAGGTGGAATTAAAGGCCTTCCCTTGACCAAAATGGAATACACAGGGTCTTTTAAAACTATCCCACCCAGTTTCTGCATTTGGAACAAACAACAAACTTCTTTTGTACTGTCTTTTCAACTGGATCTTAGCTTAAAAGTAATCTAGGAGATCTAAACCACACGTAAACCCTGGTAAGTAGATAATGGTCCCCAGCGACTGTCAGTATTTCTGGAAAAGGAAAAGATCAAACATAAAGAGGATTTTCCCCACTAAAGCTCCCATATATGAGTTCTTCTTATATTGCATCCTGTCGGGTAGTTACAAGAGATAGGCTAGGAGCCTACATCTGCTTCTGAAAGATAAACTCAAGATAGTGTGATTGAGTGTGGATTTTCCCCCCTTATTGCTCTTGTCAGACTCCAGCTTCTGAATTTATGGGGGGGAAATACTGATATCTAATGGCTTTAGGAAATGTTGGCTGGAAACATGACCTCCTCTTGGTACAGACCTCGCCATCAGTTAACTACTAATTTAAGATTCAGCAAAGGGAAATAAATTCAGATCTCATTGACAAAAATTGCCTTTGGGGTCTTTCATCTTTGTTGTTAATGCTAATGGCTAATAAGGGGTGCAGAATCCTTAACCCAACTCTGTCATTTTTATGGCAAAGGGCAAATGGAACACCCTGGAGTTTTAAAGCCTAGACACTTCAGTGATTGTTTGCTCGTTTCTGTTTCCCCTGGACAGTTCACTTTGTTACTGCCTGTCCACAGACACCGCTTCTCATCGGGTCTTTGGTGTCCAACATCTTTCTCTCCCAAGGAAAGATGACTGCCCTACTCATCCCAATTCATTTCATTCAATGAGATGACACTTAAAGGACACAGTCAGCATCTGGCATCTCCACTTCTATAATGAGTAATTGAGAGTGATATATCAAAATAAAGATCTTGGGTTTCTATTCCCATCCCACAGAGTGAAGAGACTTCCAAGGTTACACAGGCTGCTCATGGCAGAGAGGAGGATGGACAAAATGTCATAGACTATCCATCACCATGGTTAGTCTGAGCCCTTACCCATCAGAAAGCTCAAAATCACTAACTGTTCTTGCAATGGTAACAAAAATACTAAGATTCTAACACTAAAGAGTATCTGAGAGAAACACTAAGAGACATTCACCGTTTTGTTGATTCCACAAATTTTTGAGCACATGTCGCATGTTAGATACTTTTATAAATGCTTAGAATGCATTAGTGTGCAGAACAATTCCCCCTTCCTGTGTGCAGCTTACACATAATGGGTGTGTGTGTGTGTGTGCATTAGAGAGAGAGACAGAATGAGAGAGAGAGAGTGGGTGTGGAGAGAAGAAACCAACAAAAAATAAACAGAATATGTAACTTAAATAATCTTTTAGAAGGTGTTACAAACTATGGAATCTGGAACAGGAGGGTGAGAATCTCGCGCCCAAAGGACATTACAGTGTTAATGATGATGATCAAGGTAGGCTGCAGTGACATTACCACCCAAAGGTAAAGGAGTTACTTGAGTGGATGTTTAGGAGATATGCTCTCCAAGAGAAGAAATAGCCAGGACAAATGTTCATGTAATAAAAATAGCCTCTAAAAACGCAGCTTAGCTTTCTTGGGGGCTCCTGGGTGGCTCAGTCGGTTAAACATCTGCCTTCAGCTCTGGTCATGATCCTGGGGTCCTGGGATCGAGTCTCGCATCAGGCTCTTTGCTCAGTGGGAGTCTGCTTCTCTTCTCCCTCTGCCCTTCCCCCTTCTCGTGCTCTCCCTCTCGCTCTCTCTCTCAAATAAAACGATAAAATCTTTAAAAAAAAATAAACAAAAAATAGAAAATAAAAATGCAGCTGACCTTTCTTAAGATCCCTCTGTCCTTCCTGCCTCTATTCTCCCTGATATAATGCCAAGGGACCGGGCATTCATGTTCTCAGAGATCTAGAGGAAAGACACAGGAAACATTTACTCCTTCTTTTTTTTTTTTTTTTTAAGATTTTTTTAATTTATCTGACAGATAGAGAGACAGTGAGAGAGGGAACACAAGCAGGAGGAGTGGGAGAGGGAGAAGCAGGCTTCCTGCTGAGCAAGGAGCCCGACGCGGGGCTCGATCCCATGACCCTGGGATCATGACCTGAGCCGAAGGCAGACGCTTAACGACTGAGCCACCCAGGCGCCCCAACATTTACTCCTTCTAATAGGATTTTACCCTTATTAGCAATTGCTTGTGGCTTCACAGAATGTGACTGGCAGCTCTTTATTATCTTCTACTGAGATATTATTAACATATATGTAAGTTTAAAATGCACAATTTGATGACTAGATCCACATATATGTCACAAAACAATTGCCACCATCAGGTTAACACCTCTATCTCTGCACATGATTAAGATTTTGTGTGTGCTGATAAGGTTTAAGAACGACTCTCTTAACAACTTTCAAGTCTACTGTAAATCTTAATATTTACCAATCTTACAGGTAAAAACTGACATTGCATTGTTGACATGATATACACTTCTTTAATTATGAATGAGAGGTATTTATTTATTCACTAGTGATACTTACTTTTGTAAATTGCTCATTCCTGCCCCTTTTTTATTTTTCCATTGGATTATTTTTTCAATTAATTTGTATTGGTTCTGGGGTGCCTGGGTGGCTCAGTTGGTTGAGCGACTGCCTTCGGCTCAGGTCATGATCCCGGAGTCCCGGGATCGAGTCCCGCATCGGGCTCCCTGCTCGGCAGGGAGTCTGCTTCTCCCTCTGACCCTCCCCCCTCTCATGTGCTCTCTCTCTCTCTCTCATTCTCTCTGTCTCAAATAAATAAATAAAATCTTAAAAAAAAAAAAAATTTGTATGGGTTCTGAATACCACAAAAATTAGTCCTTCATCACATGTTGCAAGTTTTTCTTTTATTTATTTGAGAGAGAGAGAGAGCATGTGAGCACGAGTAGGGGGAGGGGCAGAGGGAGGAGGAGAGAGAATCTTAAGCAGGCTCCACACCCATCTCAGAGCCTGACACTGGGCTGTTATCTCACAACCCTAAGACCACGACCTGGGCTGAAACCAAAAGTCGGACGCTTAACAGACTAAGCCACCCAGGCACCTCTTCTTTATATTTATATTCTTTCATATATATCTATATGTACCTATATACATCTCCATCCTAATATATTCCTATATGTATACATAATTGCCTTTATATTTTCTTTACATTGTATGTCTTGATTTTGTATATGATATTTAAAAACATTGCTATGCACTATGCAAGAATTTTAAATTATGTGGTTAAATTTAACAATTTTGGTTTAGAGGAATTCTATCAAGCTTTGAAAGAACCTTCCACACAAGATCATTAAAAAAAAAAAAAAAAGTTTCCCGAATTGCTGTCTAGAATACTTATGGTATGTTTTTCAGGATTTAGGTTTTCAATCAATTTTGTATAACAAGCAAAGTGATGCTGTATTCTTTCCCTTCAATATTATGTCACCTGAACCAGTATTATCTATGAAATATTTCAAAAATGACACCCTTAGCATCTTCTAAGTTCATACTTCGTTATGTGTATTTAGTGTAAAATTAAGTGGTTTTGAGGATATTCACAGCGTTGTATAATCATCACCCCTGATTCCAGAACCCTTACGTATGTTGAGGCTAATTCTGAACTTGCAGTCCCCGAAGTAAGTGTACCTGTGTCTATCGGTATGTTAGAGTCCGAATCTTTTTACTAGCCCTTTACAATGCATTTTAACAGGTAAATCAATAAATTTACTCTTACGTTTTTCCTTTCTAGAAGGCCAGGAAGAATTAATTGTTCTGCAAAACATGAATCATCTCTGGGATATTAGTAACCCTTATATGTTTACTTTGTTGAAAACAGAGTTTGAAGGTGCTCCATCCACCAGAGGGGCTCTGTGCCTATCAACCCTTACTGATTTGGATTCTGCTAATTTATTATCCTTAATAATGTTATGTCTCCTGCTTGTTTCCGGCATGAAAAGTAGGCCCTCTCCTTACAGAATTACTTTAAGTGTTTGGACATTTGCTTTCCTGTCCCCATAGAATTACCTGAAGTATTTGGATGTTGGCCTTCCTGTCCCCTTATGGAACAAGCCAGTCACACATATTTTCTCTGTGCCTTGAAGGCAGACCTTCCTTACAAATCTCCTATTTTCCACCCATAGTTTATCCAGACACCCCCACATATCCAAACGTGGGCAGTGTTCCAGCATTTGCCAGGCAAAGGGGCATCTCCCTCTGTCCTTCCACCTTCCCTGTCTATGGGCATCTACCCCAAGCAAAACCTGAGCCCCAGGATGAGGACATCTGCGTCATTTACATAGTTGGCCTCCAAGGGTCTGCATCTGTCTGCGTGCGGCATGGCCTCGCCCCCCTGCAGGTTGGGACTGCCGAGTCTCCCTGTCACGTTCCTAGACAACAAGCAAAGCTCTGTTCCACTTGTTTGCCAGCCCCCGCCCCACGACAGCCCCGCACAGGTGGGTGCTGGCTCCCCACTGATAAAGTAGTAATGAGCACCTAATTATGGATAATTGCATAATGAAGGGCGCTCCTGCCTCAGCCAGTTCACAGTTGCAGCTGGTACCTGAAGGACTCCTGCTTGTGGCAACAGGTTCCTTTCTTCTTGAATCATTTGAGGGGGAAAGGCAGCATGCCAGCACGGATTAAATTATCAGCAACAAGTCGGTGCCTGATTCCCCGTGTCTCCGGGGCAGGATGGGGAACTTGACTAGTCATTCTCCTAATTATCCAAGGAGATTAGTTTGTGCACCAGGGCTCTGGACTAATAATAATGGCTTCCATTTGGAGAGGGGCTTGAATATCCGGGCTCCGCAACCACACCCTCCCGAGTTTCTAGTAACCAGCTGCCCATGCGTCCTCTGCTAACCGTAGCACCCGTGAGTGGCCAACAGCAGCACCGTGTTACCCAACTGTGCCTACTCGTGCAAGTCATCTTGGACATTTATTAAACGCGTACGCTCCTCAACCCCGCTCTTCCCAGCGCTGCCCCTCACCAAGACTTGGGTAAGTCACAATTTCTTTTTTTTTTTCTTTTTTTTTTAAATTTTATTCTTATGTTAATCCCCATACATTACATCATTAGTTTTAGATGAAGTGTTCCATGATTCATTGTTTGTGCACAACACCCAGTGCTCCATGCAGAATGTGCCCTCCTCAATACCCACCACCAGGCTAACCCATCCTCCCACCCCCCTCCCCTCTAGAACCCTGTTTGTTTTTCAGAGTCCATCGTCTCTCATGGTTCGTCTACCCCTCCGATTTCCCCCACTTCATTCTTCCCCTCCCGCTACCTTCTTCTTTTTTTTTTCTTAACATAGATTGCGTTATTTGTTTCAGAGGTACAGATCTGAGATTCAACAGTCTTGCACAATTCACAGCGCTTACCAGAGCACACACCCTCCCCAGTGTCCATCACCCAGTCACCCCATCCCTCCCACCCCACCCCCCACTCCAACAACACTCAGTTTGTTTCCTGCGATTAAGACTTCCTCATATCAGTGAGATCATATGATACATGTCTTTCTCTGTTTGACTTATTTCACTCAACATAATACCCTCCAGTTCCATCCACATCGTTGCAAATGGCAAGATCTCATTCCTTTTGATGGCTGCATAATATTCCATTGTATATACACACCACATCTTCTTTATCCATTCATCTGTCGATGGACATCTTGGCTCTTTCCACAGTTTGGCTATTGTGGACATTGCTGCTATAAACATCGGGGTGCACGTAGCCCTTCAGATCCCTACTTTTGTATCTTTGGGGTAAATACCCAGTAGTGCAATTGCTGGATCATATGGTAGCTCTATTTTCAAGGGTAAGTCACAATTTCTATTTGTCTGAGTTTTCCAAGCTGTCAGATGACATGAAATCTCCAAGATCCGAGAATATGTTTTTTCTTTTTAAGATTTTATTTGATTATTTATTTGAGAGAGAGTGAGCGAGAGAGAGAACACAAGCAGGGGGAGCTGCAGAGGGAGAGGGAGAAGCAGACCCAACATGGGGCTCGATCCCAGGACCCTGGGATCATGACCTGAGCCGAAGGCAGCTGCTTCACTGACTGAGCTACCCAGGCGCCCCCAAGAGCATGATTATATGACACCTGGCCCCACTAGGTAGGAAGTGTCACTGGACTATCCGACCTAAACCAATCACCCATTCACGCGCTACGTGTGGTGGATTGCACTTTCCAGAGAAGGCCTGCACGATCTCTCATTCCATGTTTTTTTTTTTTTTTTTTTTTTTTTACAGTGTGCCTGGACATTCCTGCCATTAAGTGATGGTGTCTGTGTCCCCTCCCCTTGGATCTGGGTGGCCTCGTGGCTAGGACATAAAATGTGATACAACTTCTTCCTGGTTCCCTTGGGATGCTGACACTTGGAACCCACCTACCGTGCTGTGAGGAAGCCCAGGCAGCCTGTGGACATGAAGAGACACCCATCCCACAGTCCTGGCTGAGCACCAATTTGCCAGCTGTGGGGGTGGCCATCTTGAAAGCCGATCCTCTGGCTCCCAGTTCCGTGCTCCAGCTGATGCTACATGGAACACAGACTCGTTGTCTACGTAGCCCTTCCCAAATTGCAGTTCTGTGAGCAAAATGATTGCTGTTTTAAGTGTGAACATTTGGGATGGTTTGTTAGTCAGCAATAGATAACTGATTGCCCACAAGACAAGTGAGTGTGAGGTATGTATTTGAACAACGAAAATAAGGTAGGTGGCTGTTATCAGGCCAAATTATGGAGAAATTTAATGAGGGGGTTGGGTTGGATCTAATTGGCGATGTTAATTATAAGAGGTGTGCCGAGTGAAGGAGGTTAGAAATGACATTAGACGCAAGCATGAGGGTCAGGAGCCCACAGTGTTTACTCCCGTGTGAGCCGATGAAGTCCAGACTTAGGGCGGTGATGGTGGACGAAGGAAGGTAAGACAGTCCAGGTCTTATTAAAATAATCAACAGGGCACATTGTCTGACTATAGGAAGGAGCTATGCAGTTGAGATTCATGCTGCCGAACATTTGAGCTCAGCTCAGTGTAAGAATCCTGGAACTCTTGGGGCCCCTGGGTGGCTCAGTCAGTTGAGCGTCCAACTCTTGATTTTTGGCTCAGGTCATGATCTCAGGGTCCTGGGATGGAGCCCTGTGTGGGACTCCACGCCCAGCACAGAGTCTGCTTGAGATTCTCTCCCTCCCTCCCCTTCTGCCCCTCCCCCTGCTCACACCCTGTCTAAATAAATAAATAAATAAATAATCTTAAAAAAAAAAAAAAGAATCCTGGAACTCTCGACAGAAATGGGACCATTGGAAAACTGGCATGGGAAAAACTTTTAGGTTGAGGCATGTTCCGGTCAGCTTGAATGTACTAAGCATTTCTCTCATGAATGACATCTGAGACATAGCAAACATGGGCCATCTGGAGACGTTCAAAGGGGAACATGCTGGTTGCGGTCAGGGCATGGTCTGTGGCACACAGGATTTTTTCGTGACTTTGCCATGTGCAAGTTTTGGATTCCAGACTCACAGGGTCAGAAACTTGTTCTTTCAGCATCCTGGGACTGGGGAGCAAAGGCATTAACCAAGTTTGAAAGATTAACTGATAGAATCCATATTCTAACTTGGTAATTTACAGGGAGAGATGTCACCTGCCTGGAATATACCTCTTGGCATGACCAACACCTTCCTTCCTTATATATATACATATACATATACATATATATACCAATACATAATCACAAATCTTATTGGGAATGAAATCAAAAGAAGAAGGGGCACTTGGGTGGCACTGTTAGTTGGGCAACCAACTCTTGGTTTTGGCTCAGGTCATGATCTCATGGGTTCTGAGATCAAACCCTGCGTCGGGCTCCGTGCTCAGTGCAGAGTCTGCTTAAGATTCTCTCTCCTTCTCCCTCTGCTCCTCCCCCATGCTCTCTCTCTCCAAAATAAATCTTAAACAGAAAAAAAAAGAAAAGAAGAAGCAGCTTAAGTTACTCTTTCATGACCGAGTTAAGAATGCCGGATGCAGGATCCCTCTGTGATAAGATGGGTTTCCAATGGGCATGAAAACCACATCCAGTCGACCAGTCCCTCCCTCTCTCCAAGATGGTGCCAAGATCTTTAGGGACTGTCCTTTCTCTGTACTTCATTGGGGCACCACTACACATCCCTTTCAGAGTGACACAGTTTTGCTTTAGACAATGCCCAGGGTCACTCTCCTTCTCTTCCCGAGGGTCTTGCTGACCAGATCCATCATTTGTCAATTTCACAACACTAACCGAAGCCAATCTAATGTTCACATTTTTGTCGGGAGTAATGCCTGATGGGAGTTCTGACCACATCCCACGAGAACCATCTTCAAAATATGTGGGCTAGAAAACAAAACCGAGATTTCTTTTTTAAAAAGATTTATTTATTTATTTTAGAGAGAGAGAGTGAGGGGGGAGGGACAAAGGCAGAGGGAGAGAGAGAGTCTCAACCCGACTCCAAGCTGAGTGAGGAGCCTGATGCAGGGCTGGATCTCACGACCCTGAGGTCATGACCTGAGCCAAAACCAGGAGTCGGACACCTCACCGACTGAGCTGCCCAGGCGCCCAGAAAACTGAGATTTCTGTGAGACTGATTTCTAAAGCAAGGAATGAAGGGGTGGCTGGGGGTGGAAAGAATGGCTCCAAGGGAGACCTGTGTATGGGTGAGTAGAAGACTTGAGGTTTGGGGCACGTGTGAAGTGTGTGATCCTCAAGGGCCAGGTAACAAGAATCAGGGGAATGTAGACAGACAGCGAAAGATGCAGGAAGAGAGAGAGCGGTTCCTGAAGAGAGAAGCCAGGAGAAGTATACGTGATTGGCACAGACACAGGTAGGTCTGGCGATACAGTTCCTTTGCAGATTGAAGCTTGTTTGTTCCCTTTTTAAGTTTTCTCATTCTTAGGCAATGTCCCTGAAATTTGGGGATGTCAGGCGAATGTATGCCAGTCTCAACAATCAAGTCTGTGCTTTTGCATGTGATTCCCTATACAAAGATTTTTTTTTTTAAGTAGCAGATAAATGTGTCCATTATAATTAGAGATGCATTTAAAGGCTACCCTGGGGAGTAGGAGTTAAGCAATTCACTATAATTTAGGTGTGTTGCATTTATCACTGCTTCATCTAATCTTGGTGTTTAGCTCTAGAGTTGATCGGAATGCCGCTTCTTTCTGATGTATTGGAATCTGTATTTTGAAGTCTCCTGGTATCCCATAAAAATTCAAAACAGACTTGTTCATAAAGCTCCTCCTCAACCTCTAGAAGGATATCTCAGCCTCAACCCTACATCACGTGTTCACTCGGAGAGGGATGTGAAAACTGTAGGAAAGATAGAATTGCCATTCTTTACAGATTAGAGCCCCATCGGGCATCATTATAAGACACCACATCTTTTCCCCTAATCAGAAGCTTTTCTGATAATTTTTGATGCCAAGAGGAAGGAAGCAAACTCTGTGCTCTTCACATAGGACTTGAGCCAGTAATTACATGTCCCAACAGGAGGGTAGCAACCCTCTTAGGACTCAACTGAACGACTTCCTTCTGATAATCAACTAGGTTTGCATCAGGAGGTGTAGGGGGTGGGAGGAAGCTGACCCTTTGGAGACACATCTAAAAATTTCCATTTAAATATGAATTTAAGGTGCATTATTTTTAAACAAAATGACCAAGCACCAGGGACATCTATAATTTGAGGAAGGATCCCAGGTTTATCCCAAAGAATGTGACAATCTTTAAGAAACAGTGTCAGCCGTAATAAAAGTCAGACTGAGGGAGAATGTTGAAAGAAAACATTAGCTTAAGAAAAATTGTGCCCTAGAATAGACAGTCTCTCAGAATGCCTTTAGATAACAGTCTCTTGCCTCTTTAAAAATAAATAAATATATGATTCTCTTCTAGGGCGTAAGACTGAGTAGAAACTGTCCTCTGGCTCAACATATAAGTGGTTATTCTTTTAGTCCAAAAATGAACACCAGAAAAATTAGGAAGTGTCTAAGTTCCATGGCAGACTAAAAAGGATAGATTTTTTAAAGTTAAAAAAGAAGAACACAAAAGCCTGAAAAAACGGAAAGACGACTTTTAGGCATGGACAACAAGTCCCTCAAGTTGGCTAATTTCTAGCACCTTCATGAAGATTCCACGGACTCTGAATTTTCTAACAGTTAAACTTTTCCCCGTGGTGGTAAGAGTCTCCTGCCCAGCTACAAGATATGGAGTGTTTGCAGAAGGACCACGGAAGCATCTGGTATGCCCAGACTTCCAGAAAATCTATTTTTGGCTGTTCCTCCCTGAACTCTCCAACCCCTGAACTTATGACACCCTCCCCTGAAGGGATAGGATCACTGTGGCTCACTTTTCTTAGGGTATCTTTCCTGCCCCCCCACCACCACCCCGAGCACACAAGGCCTTAGAATGGAAATAGCTGAGCTCCTGGAAGCCTGTCCCTACCTGTCGCATGGAAGCCTCAACTCAGGCTTTGTGGGGACAAGCGGCAAGACATACCCTTTCCCCCTTCCTGTCCGTTTCCTCGTCTTTCTGTATCCCCCTTCCAAATCTATCTTCTCTCTGGGGCTCCTGCATGAGAGGCTCAGCAGAGTGCTGACACCTCCTCCAAAAGTCTCCGGAATGCTCCACGTCCTGCTATAAGCATCCTCCACCCCCACCCCCTGGCACGTGTCTTTTCTTTCTTGCAGACATGTTTGGAATGCAAAGGTGACCACCAGGAATGGTACCAACACAGCTCTGGGACTTGCCCTTTTTCTAGGGCAGATCAGGGTCCATGAGCAAGCCCCGAGACCTCTAGAAAGGCGGCTTGCTGCTCTGGGGAAGAGCCTTTCATCTGTGCTGCGCTGTTTTGTGAGCCCCAGGTGAGGACGCACTCACAAAAGGTCCTCAGCCACTGGAGAAGGAGGTGGTGTTCAAAGAAGAGAATCATTTCAATCACCAATTATTAAATCCAGGTATGGCGTGGTGCATCACCGATGTGCTCGTGTGGAAGGTGTGAGTGGCTGGCTATTCTAGGAGACTCCAAAGCAACAGATGTCTGCCCTCTCCTCCCCCCCCGCCCCAGAGCCTCAGAACCACCAGCCACACAAGCCTGGGCCCTGGGGGTCTTAACAATCGTTATCGCACTGCCTTGAGGAACCCCATTAATTTGTAGTGATCACAGTGTGTACAATGTCAGGAGTGGGACAAAACAGACATGGGAGCAGTTCCTCTTGTTTTACTGAGCAGATGTCCCAGGACAGCCCAGCAGCTGGGAATGTGGGGAGCTGCTTCCCGCACAATTCCCAAGCCCCAGGCTCCACAAGAAGCCCAGAGAAGAATGGCTATATTAATGGCGGGGTGTTTACAGTGGGTCCTAGCATACGATTCAGTTCTCACTCAAAGATGTAAGGACTATCATTCCATTCTACAGATGAGGATACTGAGGCGAAGTGAAGGAAGATGACTTATCTACTAAATGGCAGAATCAGTGTTGAGAGCCCAAGGGCACGCTCAGATTCTAAGTACCTACTGAGTCATAGTCCCCATGGGTTACTTTTCATTTTGGATATGTCTATGATTTGTGGTGGATTCTGCGGGGTGACTCCCTCACCCGAAACACAGGATTTCCCACCGGAAGGACTCACCTCTTGAGTGGGTCATCCTCTAAGTCAGCAGTTGGTTACACTTTGGAAGATTGATTTAAAGTACAGAAGTCCAGGCCACACCACAAGAGATTCTCATTTAACTGGTTTATGGTAGGGTATTTTTTGTTTGTTTGTTTGTTTAAGTCTTCCAAGGGATTCGCACATGCAGCCAGGATCTAAGTGCACACTCCCCTCCATCAGAGAAGACACCTGTTACTCTGAATTCTCCTTTCCATCACCTGTGGACTATACCTGTCCCTTTGCCCAGAAATCAGAAAAAAGGAGAGTCACTGATTCTAGGAAATTTGCAAAGAAAGGGGAGAGTGTCCATCTGTGTCCGGACGGGACAGGTCAGTAGGCTCTGTGGGACAGAGAGAATCTGTGAAGTCGGGAGGACACCAGGTTTAGGAAGGACAGGGAGTGGAGGGGAAGGAAGTTGGGACATGCTGTGGTAGATCAGCGGACATCCCCACCTGCTACAGTGTCTTGGGTAACTTCATGACCAATGAGGTGGCATTTTAAAATTATGCCAGAATTTTCTGTTAAAACTTCTAGGAGTATTAATTCCTAAAGCAAATTGTTCTAGGGCAACACGTCACTCATTGGGGTACATTATTGTCGAGGGGGTGAGTCATGTGAGTGGCTTCTCTTGGGTATGTGATAAACACCTGTTCTCCTGGGAGGTGGGTCTCCAGGGATCTGGTGGCCCACGGAGGCAGCCTTCATACATTGAGCTGGTTGCTTCAGGAAGAGACAGATACATTTACTTAGGAGCTGAATTAGGTTCCCATCTGCTGTACCAAATGACCACAGACTTAGAAGTTGAAAGCAACACAGATTTATTTTCTTACAGTTCTGGAATCAGAAGTCTCTAATGAGTTGGCATAAAAAGAGTTCTGCCTTCCTTCTGGAAGCTCCAGGGAAGAACCAGTTTGCTGCCTTTTCCAGCCATGGTAACATGTCACTCCAACCTCTGTTTCCCCAACATCTCCTCTGACTCTGACCCTGCTGCTCCCCCACCCCCACCCCGTAGGGACCCTTGTGATTACACCAGGCCCATACATACAGTCTTATATAGTCCAGGATAATCTCCCCATCTTGAGATCCTTCATAACACCTGCAAAAGCCTTTTGACTATGTAAGGTAGCATATTGACATGTTGGGGGTGCCCAGCCTGAGGACATTTCCGGGGAACCATTGTTCTGCTTACCACGGGAACTTAGTGGAAGAAAATGAACCAGGATGCGTAACGTCTTGAAATGCACTGTCACCAAAGTCTCACTTGGGGACTGTAATGATCCCAGATAACTCCACTGGCAGCAAATCATGCCAGGGGCCCACAGGGCACTGTCCCACGGGGGAAGAGTTGTCTACATGGGAGGCCCCAGAGCGCATCTTAAGCAAAGACTACATCCGGGGCCTGCAGACCCCACCGCCCTGGCACAGGGTCATGCTTTGGGAGCAACGTCCGTCCGTCCTGGGATATGAGCAGGAACAAAAAGAACAACTTGGCTGAGCCCCCCTGGGGGGTTCATTAAGGATGCATGCCAGTAGGAGCATCCGTACAGCTGTGGGCCCGCATCTGCCCGAGGCCTTACACCTGTCTGCCCTCGTAGCTCTGTTGGGGCTGGTGGGGCAGTTGGGGGGGGCGGAGAAGGAAGGAAGGACTCACGGAAAGGTAAGACTTCCTGCTAATATGTACAGATACCTGGCCGCTTCTTGGAGAAATAAAGGACTTGGGTAATGTGCACCCTGAGTGGTGACGGGGGTGGGTTTAGACCACAACCCAGCGCTCTGAAAATCACCTCACAAAGGCAAGCACAGGGGAGGGGGCTCAAAGTTTACTGGGCTCACAAAGACCTCCCCCCGGGGAGTCTTGTCAAGACTCAGTGGGTCTCCCATGGGGCCCGAGATTCTGCATTTCTAACTAGCTCCCAGGGGATGCTGACGCCTCCAGCCCTGAACTGATTTCAAGTAGCAAGAACATGGAGCAGGGTGGGCTTTGTGGCCTGTGACCCGTGCCCTCCCATGGGCCCCCACCCTTAGAAGGACCCTGCGCTTGGTTCAATGCTCTGCCGCTGCCGTTTTGAAATTCTTAATCCACATTTTCGTTTTGCAGTGGGCCCCCAAATTATGCATCCAGTTCTGATTTAGCGTCAGCGCTGAGTTCAAATCACGATTCTGTGCCTCCCTAATGTCACCTGCTGGAGAAAGGTCCATGGCTTCCAGGCTCATTCCCTGGGACTATAAATGAGACTGGTGCGTAGTAGCTGGGCGGGGGGGCAGGGGGTGATTGGGATGAGATAAGACCGGGACTGGAAGGTCCACAGGATGACAAGCTGGTGCTGTTCTTCCCCCTCAAATCCGACCCCCGTTACCAGCGATTGGAGAGTGCTAATTTGTGTCAGTCCTACACTATTAATGTGAAGATTTTTTTTTTGGCCACTTAATTCTTAGTAATCATTTCCTCTTTACTCTTATTTAATTGGTATTAAAGCCTTGTGGTTACTTTTGTTTTAATGCTATCTAGCGCCATTGTGGGCTTATAAGAAACAGAAAGGACTTTCCAAAGGGAAACAAGGTAACCCTGAGGCCAGCCATTTCTTCCTAACAGCATCAACCTGAATTCTTTCTCGATGTGAGTCTCAAATCCTTCCCGGACTGGCTGGTCACCCTGGCAGTCACAAGTCCGCCCCGAAATCCGAAGCTTGCAGACTGATGCTCCCTGGCCAGGTAACACAGAAGGTGCTGGAATTCAGGCAAAACTGTTTAGGTCTGAAGTTCCAAGGTAAAAAAAAAAAAAAAGAAAAATAATCAAGGCGTGTGTGATAAATTAGGCTTTTTTTCCTGTATGAAACGAGGATGAAAACCAAAGAAAGCATAGGAAGAGTACAATTATTTGGGCAAAGGGTGTAGTCCCCAGTAGCCAAAAACTGCACATGGGTTAATCCAATGTGCTGCTATAATTCATCCATTTGAGTGATATAATTTCGCCTCCTCCTTTCTTGGTTCTGGCTCACTTGGAGTCGTGTCCCTGTAGAAAAGTGTCCGGGACCCATCTCTCTTCACTCTTCCTCTCCAAAGCTGTTGGGGGTCCTGTCCTCCAATGCTTCCAAAGAAAAAGCACATTGGAGGCTCAGTGTAGTCCCCTGACATTGTAGCACAATTCTTCTCCATCCTGGTTGCACCTTAGCAACCCCTGGGCACCTTTAAACCATACCAGTGGCGGGGCGCCCGGGTGGCTCAGTCGGTTAAGCATCTGACTCTTGATTTTGACTCCGGTCATGATCTCAGGGTCCTCAGGGTCGGGAGATGGAGCTCCGTGCTGGGCATGGAGCCTCCTTAAGGTTCTCGTTCCCTCTCCTCCTTCTGCTCCTCCCCCTGCCTCCTCTATCTCCCTCTCAGAACAACAAAACAAAACAAAACAAAACATAAACATACCAGTGCCTGGGTCCCTCCTGAAAAGATCTTGATTCCATTGGTCGGGGAAGGTCCAGGTGTTCGCACATTTTCAATACCCCCAGGTGAATCTAATAATACACAGCCTGGTTTTGAATGGACAAGATTGTTCTAGCCAGAGCCCATATTCAGGCATCAGAGCGAGGTGGCCAAGAACACAAGGGCTGGACTCACAGTGCCTGGGTTCAAATCCCTGGGCTGCCACTCAGCAGCTGTGTAGCTTTGGCAACTTACTGCAATTCTCTGTGTCACGGTTTCTTCATCTTGGAAGATAGGAGAGAGAATAGTGCCCCTTCACAGAGCTACCATGACAATTTAAGGTTTCCTCTGGAAAGCATTCTGGATAATACCCAGCACTATGCAAGCTTTTGATAATTAAATACATTTTACATATGAGAAAGCGTAATATGTAATTGATAAAAAAAAGGTGTCTTTATTATTTTAAGGTATTGCTGCTCGTTCCATAGACCAGATGATTTCAAAACCTTTATGAGGCGTGAGGGTTCATTTATTTTCTGATTCTCATTTTGAAGACTTTCTTTGGACTGCTTTTCCATCTCTTTCTTGTCTCCAGTTTGTCTGTGTTGGTAAGAGAGAAAAAAAGACGTCAGAATTTCTTCAAATCCCCTAGCACAGACTTTATTGCTAACAGGTCTGTCCAATTACAGCTAATTAGCGAATGTATATTTTTCTTTTGCACAGGAGTGTATAGAAAAGCCTCTCATCATTAGCAAGGCTTAAGCTCCAAAGACTGTGATCCTCTCAGAGAATTCGTGCGGCTGGGAATCAGTTTCCTGCATCCAGATCCGGCTCTGGGGAAAGCCTATAAAACAAAGGGATCAAGTTAGTCACTCCAGAGCAACAATTGTCAAAGTGTGGTCCCTGAACCAGGGGCATCCATGTCCCCTGGGAACTTGTTAGAAATGCACACTTGGGGCCCCACCCCAGACCTACTGAATCAGAAACCCTCGCTGCATGGGGCCCAGCTGTCTGTTGTCTGATTCTGATGCTGCTAAAATTTGAGAAGCGCATTCTTGTACACTTTCTCCAAATCTAAAACTATACAGTTCTGTTTTTCCACGAAAATGAGAACCTCCCTCTATGGCAAGTCCCACCAAATTCTTACCTTTAACCTTTGAAAAAATATGTATTTTTTAAAAAGCTGAGACATAAATCAGAACTAGTGTAACTGTAATTAAAACTATTAGTTAATGATTCCTTTGTTGGCCTGTTTTGGAAATATCTTACTTAGTTTATTTATTATCGATGCCTCTTTAAGCTTGGTCAAAGGGGCTAAGTTGTATAACATAATAAGTTTTACTTACGTGCCTTTCCCCCCTTTTGGCTGTTTTTACTAGCTTTGAGTGATTTCTAGCTTATGAACATAATGTTGTTACATATTTTTTTATTTGTTTCAATTGTGTTCGGAGTAACGGATCTGAAATAGACACTTAGAAATACTTAATAGCTAAAAAAAAAAAAAAGTTTGGTATTTGCTTGGCATGAGCTGTGCATGATTTATTTTTATGATTTTTTTTCTGAAAATTATCTATTTTCCTAACAAAATAATGTCCTAAAAATGGTGAACCTTAAACAGAATGTTTTCTTTTTTCTTTTTTTTTTTTTAAGATTTTATTTATTTATTTGAGAGAGAGAGAATGAGAGACAGAGAGCACGAGAGGGAAGAGGGCAGAGGGAGAAGCAGACCCCCCGCCGAGCAGGGAGCCTGATGCGGGACTCGATCCCGGGACTCCAGGATCATGACCCGAGCCGAAGGCAGTCGCCCAACCAACTGAGCCACCCAGGCGCCCCAGAATGTTTTCAAATAGACTATAATATCCCCTTCCTAAGGCATAAAACAATGTAAATTAAATCTTTTTTTAAGAGACAGATCTCAAAGAAAATGTCAAAAGCAATAACTATTAGGTTATATTCTTATATTTATAATCCAGCACTCACTGCAATGATTTGCTATTATGATATCCTTAAAGTGAAAGGTAATATTTATTGTACTAACGTCTTAGTTAGTTCTGAGAATTTAAGTAAGTGACCCTTCTTTTTAAAAATATTAGTTAATAAGAAATTTCATACAAATGCTATCCAAATGGACACAAACTAAAATTTTTGAGTTTTGTGGCTTTTATCATTACATATTTCTTTGCAATATCTCAGTCCACACTATATACATAAGCCTAGACATTTTAATATGAGAGATACTTTCCACATATCAAGAAACTGATCTCTTTGGAGTTTGGAGAAGAATGGTATACATAAAAGTTTAGTTTCATTGTTTCCAAAGGGTTCTGTGAATTGTTTTTATTTTATTTTTTTTATTTGTTTATAGATTTTATTTATTTATTTGACAGAGAGATAGTGAGAGAGAGAGAGCACAAGCAGGGGGAGCAGCAGGGAGAGGGAGAGGGAGAAGCAGACTCCCCTCTGAGCAGGGAGCCCGATGCGGGGCTCGATCCCAGGACCCCGGGATCATGACCTGAGCCGAAGGCAGACGCTTAATGGCTGAGCCACCCAGGCACCCTGATTCTGTGAGTTTTGTCAAAACTATACAGTCCTCTAGCCAGTATTCTTGTAAGATGAATGATTCTTTTTTTTTTTTTAAAGATTTTATTTATTTATTCATGAAAGACAGAGAGAGGGAGAGAGGCAGAGGGAGAAGCAGGCTCCCAAGGAGCAGGGAGCCCGATGCGGGACTCGATCCCAGGACGCTGGGATCATGACCTGAGCTGAAGGCAGACGCTTAACCATCTGAGCCACCCAGGCACCCCAGAATGATTCTACTTTATATTTGAATCATATCGTATGGTTTCAAGCCCCTTTCACAGAGGTCCACTGAGCAATCTTGGGAGATACGCAAGCAGGGCGGGTGTCCCTCTCCCTTTTTCCCCCATGAGAAGACAAAGGCATCCTCCCTTCAGAACTGGGACTTCTTCCCTGAGAGAGTGGTTTCCACATTCTTATCACACCAAGACATTCCATCCAAATCAGAAGCACTTCCTTGATGTTTGCAGGACAGATGGTGGTGACTCCATCAAAAATGTTCATCTGTCAACTGCGAGTCAAGAGTAAGAAACAGAAACTTCCCTGCACACTTCTAGTACCATCTAGATGCTTCTGTGTAACCTTCCCTCACCACATGTGACATTCATCAAATGGTCTTTGATTCCCTGATTAAAAAATACTAAGGAAAATCAAAACTCTGCCCCTTGGGGAAAGGTCCCAGCTATGGTTTTAAGTTGCTCTGAGCATTTCCTGATTCTTCTTGGGATCATGCAAGAGGAGAGGAGACACAATTATGGGAATCCAGGTGGAAACTAGAGTAGGGGGGTGGGAGTTTTGAGGAGAGCAAGTACCCAGAGTCTGTAGAAATATGATAGTCAAGTGAGTGGATCAAACCCAGGCTTAGAATGGAGGTTCACGGTCCATGTGGAGGGGCGTTGTTAGCATTAGGCAATTTCCCATTTGTCAGTGAAACATCATGGCTAAGAACCCAAGTTTTGGAGTCAGACTGCAGCGTGCAAAATCTGACTCCAACATGTATTTGCTGTGTGTCTTGGCCAAGTTATTCTCTCTCTCTCTGGGTCTCTGGGTGTTCATCTCTACAACGAGAATAAGAATCAGGGGTGAGCTGGAGCCAGCTTGCACCTGCCCACGAGAGCCTACACATCTCCCAACTCGGCATTCAGTGATAATAACATTGCTAGCTTAACACTGGCCACGGTGGACGCATCTACCATGGAAATTGGCAGAAACTACAAAGCTACAAAACAGAGCTTTTTCCTTTTCTGTTTACACATTTATATATAAATATAGATGCAGGGCTGGTTGTTAAGCATTTGCCAGCCCTGAGAATTTCCTTCCACAATTGTTGACAGCATTAACTGAAATAAGTTCTATCACTGACTGGCACAGTGGTTGGGACCTAGGATGAATTCAATTAACGGGAACTGTTTCAATCATAGAAATAGTGGCAATAATAATCTCTTCCTTTCTCTTTAGGCAGACTTAGGGTCCGACCCCAGCTCTATTTCTGTGTCACTGTGGGCAAATTTACTTCATTGCCCTCCATCTTATTATGTTGATTTGCTGGGACTCCACTTTGTTCCAGTGGGATGTGAAATGCAATCCTGTCCTTGGCTCCCTCAAGGACCCCTTCTTTTCTCCCTGACTGTCCAGAAATTTCTTCCAACTGTACTTTTCATAAGAGCGTCCACGAGAACATATTCGAAATTTCCATTATGTAACTTCACTTGGCCTATTTGGACCTGACACCATAGCTTCTGCATTTCAGCTTTTGAATTGATGGCTCACAGGAAGGCAAACCTCATCAGACAGCTGGGAACACCCCGAGGGAGGGTATTCTGCAGGAGTGTCTTCTCATTTATATGTAAATGATTCCTGTTTCAAAGTGTCTGTAAAAGAGATGAGAAACTCTTTCTCCCCAAACTTGTCAAAAGGAAGTTCATACACGGCCCACAAAATCCCAAGGAGCCAAACTATAAATGATAGAGCCCTGAAATGTTCCCCCAAATTTCCAGAAGTCAAGAGGATTTCCCGGCATGTCAGCACTGCAAGGGCCCTTTAGGGTGAGCTCATATAATCCCCTCCTTCACAGATGAAGAGAGAGATGCCTGAGACTCTAGGTCACCTGCCCGAGGGTGCACATCTGGCTAGAGGCTCAAGCAGGAGGGAGACTTTCCACTGCGCTATGGTGTGGAGGATGCTAATCCATTTTTCAAACTCTAGAGTACTGACATCAAAGCAAACCCCATCTGACCTCCGGGGTTATCTTCTGTAAACATCTACTAATTGGTTTTGCCAACCTGAGACCTTTATGGTCTTTCCATCTAATTTCCCTTGTTCAGTGTAGTTCTTCCTCTATAAAAATATCCATCTTCCCTTCCTGTCACACAGATATACTCTCACGGCACCTCCTTTCAGCTCCCCCCTCCACTGAGGATATAAAGCTGTCAACTCCACCAGTGACAAGAAACAGGCAGAGGGCTCTCGGTTTGCATCTTCCACGTGGGGAGACGTGTGGGTGTCCCACCACTCTGGAGATTGATGAACCAGATAGGGGACTGGATGGTGAACCTTCTATTCTTATGGGACTTCTAGTCTTATGGGTCCCCACAGAATGGACCCCAGCCTCACTCTTACTACTTATTCTAACGTCTACGTCTGTGGTCCAGAAGGCAATGGGTGACAAGTTCTCGGCACCTTCCTGCTGAAACAAGATTGGCCAGTGGGTTTCCATTCTTGGGTGACTTGACTTTGGTATAAAACTGCTCACCTCTTGGGGCGCCTGGGTGGCTCAGTCATTAGGCATCTGCCTTGGGCTTGGGTCATGGTTCCAGGATCCTGGGATCGAGCCCCGCGTCGGGCTCCCCGCTCAGCAGGAAGCCTGCTTCTCCCTCTCCCACTCCCCCTGCTTGTGTTCCCTCTCTCGCTGTGTCTCTCTCTGTCAAATAAATAAATAAAAATAAAAAACAAAAACAAAAACAAAAAAAAACTGCTCACCTCTCAAGAAACTGACATTAGGTTAAAATGGTCTCTCTACTCCTTCCTTTGGATGAGTAAACATTAATGAAAAAGAGAGAGAGAAAGGGAGGAAGGAGGGAGGGAAGGAGGGAGGGAGGGAGGAAGAGGGAGGGAAGGAAAGGAAGGAAGGAAGGAAATGAAAGCAGGGATGATGCTTCATGAGAAGACTAGACATTTGTGTAATTTTTTTCGTATAATAGAGAAGGGCTGAACATAACCAGTCACACCTCCTTATTGTCCCTTTTGTGCACCCAGATGCTATTGCAAATGTATTTAAAGCCAGAAGTTCTCCAACTTGAGGATGTGTCAGACTCAACAGGCAGACTTACTAAAACTCAGATATCTGGGTTCTGCCCCCCATATTTCTTTTTCTTTCTTTTTTTATTGAGATACAATTGACATACAACAGAGGTGTACAGCACAATGATTTGAAATTTGTATGTATTGCAAAATGACCACCGTAAGTCTAGCTACCATCCATCACTATACATAGTTACAATTTTTTTTCTTGTGATGAGAACTTTTGAGATCTACTCTCTTAGCAACTTTCAAGTAAACAATAAAATAATATCAAATAGAATCACCACGTTATACATTCCATCCCCGTGACATTTATTTTACAACTAGAATTTTCAGAATTCCTAATTAGCAGGTCTGGGTTAGGACCCAAGAATCTCAGTTTCTTATAAGTTCCCAGGGGATGTTGATGTTGCCAGTCCAGGGAACCACACTTTGAGAACCACTGTCCTAAAGTGGAGGGGCTACTTTCTTGGCACTTATCTGCCTTCCCAGGTATTGAGTCTCTAAATTTGGCCTCTCATAGCAATGAGCTTACATGATTGAGCTAATTAGTTCAGATGCAAGACTCACAGCCCAGCCAGACCTAATTTCTGAATAAGCCCTGTGCTTCCGAATGTGCACAAGGACTGTGAGTGAATTCTAGAGAGTAATTTTCAGCCCAGTCCTGGCCTGAGGACAAGCAGCGTGGTCTGTCAGGGTCGGATTCATGGGTCAGGGAAGGGCTTTTCATCTGTGAAGATTCCATGGCCAGTGAAATTTTTTTTTTTTTTTTCAGGTCATTTAGTTTCTACTTAAGGGTATCCCCAAGGAGGAAGCTGACTCTGGAGTTTGCAGACAATCTGGGCTACTCACATATTCGGCTACTTAAGTTACGGGGAACGTCTTTACTGGAGAGTTTGTGGTTTTCAGAGTCAAGAGACTAGAGTTTATGTATTCGTTCTACCACTTACCAGTCATGTGGCTTAAAGGAGTCACTTTACCCCGTCGAGCCTCATTGTGTAAACAGGCGCACTCACAACCAATCAACAGCATTGATGAGAGGGTTGGCAATTTTGTATATATGAAGTTCACCCTGAAGGACTAGGTCTGATGTGAACCCTTAAAAGCCTGTCTTGCCAGCTGACATCATGAGCAAGAAAGCAAGTTCGGGGGGAGGTGTGCCTGGGTGGCTCAGCCAGTTAGCATTGGACTCTTGGTTGTCAGCTCAGGTCACGATCTCACGGTCATGGGATCAAGCCCCACATCGGGCTCTGCAATCAGCGCAGAGTCGGCTTCAGATTCTCTCGCCCTCTCCCTCCTGTGCACTCTCTCTCTCAAATAAATAAATCTTAGGAAGGAAGGGAGGAAAGAAAGAAAGAGGTAGTGGGTATATAGCGTCACCTGGATCTCAGCATGCCTGCAGTGTTTGGGGCTTTTTTGGCACGGCTTAACTCAATGACCCAAGGCAGGGGGGCCCACCCACACCACATGCAGCTTTCACAAGTAGACAGTGACGAAGTCCATGCATCACATATCCTGAAACGTCTTTCCAGTCCAATCACAAGCATACACTCATCTGAGAAGGATAAATACACACACACATACACACACACGGCCAAATCTGCTGCTATTCACTGCCCCTTTCTCTAATAACTCAATATTTATTAACAGCCATCTAGTACCTCATTCTGACAACTGGTCCAGGTCCATAACTTTATCAATGTGACTTTTGGGGGCCCCTGGGTGGCTCAGTCGGTTGAGCGTCTGCCTTCAGCTCAGGTCATGATCCCAGGGTCCTGGGATTGAGTCCTGCATCGGGCTCCCTGCTCAGCGGGGAAGCCTGCTTCTCCTTCTGCCTGCCATTCCTCCTGCTTGTGCTCTCTCTCTTCCTTTCTGCCAAATAAATAAAATCTTAAAAAAACAAAAACATGACTTTCGTCATCTCTCAGGCAATTTAGTTGTTGTAATGTTCACTTGACAAATACGACAATCATGCCCTCCTTCTCTAGGGGCTTTCTCTAAACCAGCCCGGACTTAACCTCCTCAAACAAAACAATTGTTCAGTACTGTCTGAAATGTGGTGGCATTAGACACTCTGGGAAAAGAAATGTCAGGGGATCCAGGACTGAAAGACGTAACAGAAATGACTCCTTGTTCAAAATGTTACAATTGGAGAACGTGGACTACATAAGGACGTCTTCCTTAGATCCTGTCTGCCACAGAAAGAGGCAGAAGAGGAGGGTCTAAATGAGAAAATGTTGAAACACTCTCTTGCTATGAATCATGGAGTAGGCAGGGTTCTCCAGAGAAACAAAACAGTGAGATTGACTGATGATTATTAATTATCAGGAAGGGGCTCATGTGAGTATGGAGGCTTAGAAGAAATCTGAAGAAAAATCACAAAGAATATACTGAGATCTGAAGAATGAGGACAACACTACCTAGGTAAACTGAGGAAGACCACTAAAATGATACTTTAAAGGGAAATTAACAGCTTTCAAGGCTTAGAAAATAGATCGAAAATTGATGAGCAAAGCTGACAACTTGAATCCCCTAAGTAGAATAAAACAAAAAAACAAAATGAACCGCAAAAGGTAGGATAAATAAAATAATAAAGGGAGCATAAACTAATAAAATAGAAACAAATGAAAAACAGTAAGAAGAGTCAATAAAAACAAAAGCCAGAATGTACCATTTTATATGCTGTTGCTGGGAGTGTAACTGGTACAACCAGTTTAGATGACAAAAATATTTTAGGTGTACATGTCCTAGAACCCAGCAATTTCACTTGTTTCACTTGCTATTCTGTAGAATCTCTAACATACGTGAAGGAGAAACACTTGTAAGAATGTTCATAAGGGTGTTTTGTCTCAGCAAGAGCATGGGGGAGGGGTGAGGAGAGGGAGGAGGAGGGAAAGGAGGTTGATGAAGAGGAAGAGAAGGAGGAGGAGGAGAACCGCAGTAGAGACATAAACAAACCTTTTTTCAGATAATGGGATATTCTACAGCAATTAAACTAGACCTATGAATAGTGTGAACCAGAAAATGCATTGTGAATAACAAGTTGAAGGAAACAGTACATAGTCACTGCTTACAGGGAAGCCTGCTTCTCCCTCTCCCACTCCCCCTGCTTGTGTTCCCTCTCTCACTGTCTCTCTCTCTCTGTCAAAAAATAAATAAAAATCTTAAAAAAAAAAACTTAAAACTATAAAGCAGTAAGATACTTTGTTTCTAAATTTATATACATGTAATAGACGGAAAGAGACATGCATGAGAATGATGTCTATCAACTTGAGAACAGTGGTAATTAATCCTGGAGAATGGAGGGAGATGAAAAGACTTGGGGGCTTCATGTTTATCTTTAAAGTTTTATTTAGTTTTTAAAGAGATCTGAGGCAGACTGGTAAAATGTTTACGTTTTTTAATAGATGTGGTCGTTCCTAACACATGGCAGGTATTAAAGTTTTTCTATACTAACCACGTGTCCCACTGTATTACAAGGGTTCTTATGAGGGAAAGTACAAGTCAGGAGATATGAAGACACACGCAGAGGTCAGGAGGATGCATGAGCCTGAGTCAAGGCATGTGGGCTTCCTGTAGAAGGTGGACAAGGTAAGGAAGCTCACTCTTCCCTAGAACCTTTGGAAGGAATGCAACCCTGATCACCCATTTTAGACTCCCAACCTCCACAACTGCAATAGAATAAATCTGTGTTGCTTTAAGCCACGAAATTTGTGATAATTTATTACAATAGCAATAAGGAACTAATACAATCATTAAAATTGTTTTATACCAGGAGCTAAAAGATGAACAGTTTCTAATAATGGTTGAAAAATAGGCTAACCATTTGAAAAAAAAAAAACAGAAAATAAATGTGGATCATTACCTCATTCCTTAAACCAAAATAAATTCTAAAAGCATTAAAAATCAGAGGATTTTTAAAAACATACTTTAGAAGCAGAAGAAAAAAATGAGACATTTAAAAAATAATCTTGATGTACTGAAGAGGCTTTTTTTTTATATTTTATTTATTTATTTGAGAGAGAGAGCGCACGAGCAGGGGAAGGGGCAGAGGGACAAACAGACTCCCCGCAGAGCATGGAGCCCAACACGGACTCAATTCCATGGACTGAACCAAAATCAAGAGTCTGTCACTTAACCAACTGAGCCACCCAGATACCTCATGAAGGGGTCTTTTAGAGCCAAATGAAGTCCATAAGCTTTAAAAAAAAAATTACTAAAGCTGACATATAACAAGTAATGTTTATCAATGAAAAAAATTATCATAGACAAAGTCATAAGGCAATGAACTCCTACAGAGAATTTTTGTGACAAATATCACAAAGAAAGGCTTCATTTCCTAAACATCTGGAGAAACATGTAAAGAATTTTTACAAAACAAAGAAAGTTTCAGCTGTCCAACAGAAAAAAAATAGGGGGAGGATATAAACAGGAAATTCACAAGAAAAGAATAACTGATAGCTGATAGATGAAAGGAGAATTATTAATTACAATAATTTTAAGATTCACAGTTTGTAACCAAAGATTGAAATCAGTTTGGAGAACGATGTGGCAGTATACATAAAGTTTAAATGGACACCCTCACTGACCCAGAAATTCTACATCTCACCATTTAGTCTCCACGTGCTTTCAGAAAGATATACACTAGAATGTTCATTGCCACATTGCTTGTCATGGCAAAAGATAGGAAGCAACCTATGTGTCCATTGTTAGGGGATTGGGCAAATAAATGTTTTATCTCCCTACAGTCATGCAACAGAAGGGGATGATATTTATGAACTGATAGAGTAAAACAAAAACAAAACAAAAACCTCTAACTGTTTAGACAGCAAAAAATCAAGGTGTAGCACAGCATATGCAATATAATCCCATCCGTAAAAAGTGGATAATAATGTGGATATTATTAAAAACCACCCCATGCATCCATAGAGCATATGGGTGATAATATATGTGTGTTCTACTGTATGCAAAGAATATTTCTGGATGGCTAAGTTGGCCAGCTAGTTATTGCTGGGGAAAGAAATGAGAAAATTCAAATATGAGAAACTTACTTTCATTTGTATACCTTTTGTGTTCTGATACTTTTTTCCCTAAGTGCGATATTAATTTTTAATTAAAAGCAGTTAATCAAAGGAACCCATACTGAATGATGAGACATTGAGATTTTTAAAAATTAAGAATGAGTCATAAACCTCCCAAAGGCAGATATTATCTGTTATTAAAGTGCTCTTTACATGTCTTCTGTCTAGGAACTGTAACTGTTCCTGTGATCTATGCATAGCAATTACTGTATAAAACATGATCTCAACTAGCAGGAAAATATACAAACATGCACAAACACACACATTCTCATTGGTAAAAAAAAAAAAATCTATACATAAACATACCAAAAGTTTTAGTTAGGTGATTATCTGTTTAGTAGGCATATAAGTGATCATTTTTTTCTTTGTATTTTTCTTTTTTCATATTTTGACAACTAGCTTATATTACTTCTATACTGCTGTCATTGAGATATATATTGATGATCTAAGTTACCTTCGGAGAAAACATACAAAATATACATTACAGTGAAAGAAAATGCACCAAAAGTATTAACAGTAAATGGCTCTTTCTAGAGAAGATTTTTTTTGTCTTCTTTTTTTGTGTTTTCCAAATTTCTGCAATAAGCATTACTGTGCTGTAAATGGAAAAGATATTTTTAATGTTAGGCATAAAAATTGGGAAAATCTCTTTAAGATACAGTTTGCTTTCTTTTTAAAGAACCTTAAGATTGTTGTAGGATTCCTGTGATTAAACCAAATGAAAACTCTTTCCTATTTGGTGGAATCATTTTTCAAAAGGAGGAGGAAAACATGAAGTATATAACCTTTTAAAATCTGATCGGAAAGTAGTCATTAGAAACAAAATCTAGGGGTGCCTGGGTGGCTCAGTCGGTTAAGTGTCTGACTCTTGATTTCAGCCCAGATCATGATCTCAGGACTGTGAGATCCAGCCAGGTTGGACTCCGTGCTGAGCGTGGAAACTGCTTGAGGCTCTCTCTCTCCCTCTGCCCCTCCCTTCTGCTCACATGTGTGTTCATGCTGTCTCTCTCTCAAAAAAAAAAAAAAAAAAAAAAGACATAAAATCTATAAGATAAATCTACTTTGGAGAGTATCTTTCTACTCTCATCAATATCATGGAGTTTTCTGTATCATGCTTTTATATTGACTGGGACCAAATACGTGGTTTAGTAAATGCCTAAAGAAAAGAGAGCAGAGCATCAGCTGTCCCTAAGAGCAGACCAAACCTCTGTGATTCAAACCAGAAATGAACGTCACGGGGCCCAGTGGCGGGGCTGTGGAATTGATGGGAGAGATAGCAAGAGAACTTACCCATTCATAACCCAAGTGAGGGAAGAACAGTCCTGGTTTTATATTTGAGAGAAAGGGAATAAGAGAGAGAGAGAACTATAGTCAGATAAAGCATAATCCAATAAGATTTAAGAGAGTGTAAAAGAAGATGCTTTTATTTCTTTAAACTTCGTTTCACAGCATGCCTATTAATTTACATAATGATGAAAGCACTTAGCAATAAGTACTCTTTTTTGTGGAAGGTACATGCTAGCACAGTGTCACTGCAAATTTTTCCAGAGCCACATTATCATTTGGTTTTACCGACTGACTCGCTTGGCAACCACATTAATAGCTCATCCTAATGAGAACAGAGCGGAAGAGATGAAGCATAGACAAAAACGGAGCTTCTGGAAGGCATATTAAATCTTATGAAACTATGAGTATTAAATTGACATGCTTCAGGGGGAAATGGGAAATAATGACACCATTTTTTGGCAAAGATCTTTTTGGTTATGCAATAGGAGAAAAAGAACAAGCACACGCATACCCAATACCCAAAGTTGGCAGGTGCCAAAATTTTGTCACATTTGTTTTATGTTATCACTTTTAAGAAATACAGTGTTATAAATCCAGTTGGAACCTCCACCTGTCCCTCTCTGGCCAAGCATCACCACTCTCCTTCCCAGTCATGTTACTGTATATGTAAACCTCATGTTACTATATATGATAATGGCTACTATCATTGCGTGTGAATCTTAAATATCTATGAAAATGTCTTAAATATCTACGAAAATCCGATCAGATTTTAAAAGGTTATATACTTGATGTCTTATCCTCCCACAAATTGCTTTCTTCATCTCACACTGTGTTTATAGGACTGAATCGGGTTGCTACATGAAGATCTGGTTCATTCATTTCAACAGCTTTAAAGTATTCTGGGGATAGAATACAATTTATCAATTCTGCTATTGATGTAAATTGAGATCTTTCCTTTCGTTTCCTTTTTTTTTTTTTTTTTTTTTGCTTTAACAGAGAATACTGCCTTGACTATTCTTTTATATATCACCACATGCATCTGCTCTGGAGTTTCTTAGGTAGTAAAATTACTGAGTCCTAGGGATCCCACAGCTTCGTTCTTAACAGATACAGCCAAACTGTTCTTCAGTGCAGTTTTATGAACTTATGAAGTAGTTCCATTAGCAAGTGTTTGTGTTTTCCCACGTCCTTGGCAACTTAGAATTTCCAACTTTTTATTTTATTTGTTGATTTCAAATGTTTCCAGCTTCATTGAACAATGATTGCCATAAGTCACTGTATAAGTTCAAGGCATACTGTACATATCTTGGGAAATGTTTACTGCAGTAGGTTCTACTAACAACCGTCTCCTCATATAGATACAATAAAAAAGAGAAGACTAAAGGGGAAAAATTCTCCTTGTGATAAGAACTCTTAGGATTTACAAATCAAAACCTCAATGAGATACCACCTCACACCAGTCAGAATGGCTAAAATTAACGTCAGGAAACGACAGATGTTGGCGGGGATGCGGAGAAAGGGGCACCCTCCTACACTGTTGGTGGGAATGCAAGCTGGTGCAACCACTCTGGAAAACAGTATGGAGGCTCCTCAAAAAGTTGAAAATAGAGCTACCATATGATCCAGCAATTGCACTACTGGGTATTTACCCCAAAGATACAAATGTAGGGATCCGAAGGGGTACGTGCTCCCCGATGTTTATAGCAGCAATGTCCACAATAGCTAAACTATGGAAAGAGCCAAGATGTCCATCAACAGATGAATGGATAAAGAAGATGTGGTATATATATATATATATATACACACACACACACACACACACACAATGGAATATTATGCAGCCATCAAAAGGAATGAGATCTTGCCATTTGCAACAACGTGGATGGAACTGGAGGGTGTTATGCTGAGTGAAATAAGTCAATCAGAGAAAGACATGTATCATCTGACCTCACTGATGTGAGGAATTCTTAATCTCAGGAAACAAACTGAGGGTTGCTGGAGTGGGGGGTGGGGTGGGAGGGATGGGGTGGCTGGGTGATAGACATCGGGGAGGGTATGTGCTATGGTGAGCGCTGTGAATTGTGCAAGACTGTTGAGTCTCAGATCTGTACCTCTGAAACAAATAATGCAATATATGTTAAGAAAAAAAGAAGAAGAAGAAGAAGATAGCAGGAGGGAAGAATGAAGGGGGGAAATCAGAGGGGGAGATGAACCATGAGAGACAATGGACTCTGAGAAACAAACTGAGGGTTCTAGAGGGGAGGGGGGTGGGAGGATGGGTTAGCCTGGTGATGCGTATTAAAGAGGGCACGTTCTGCATGGAGCACTGTGTGTTATGCACAAACAGTGAATCATGGAACACTACATCAAAAACTAATGATGTAATGTATGGTGATTAATGTAACAATAAAAGAAAAAGAACTTTTAGGATTTAGTCTCTGGACACCTTTTCTGTATATCATACCAAAGAGTTAGCTACAGTCATCGTGCATCCATCCCCAGCACCTACTGATCTTATAAACTGTAAGTTTATACCTTCTTCCAGTCCCCCTGCCCCCACCTCTGGTAACCACAAATCTGATGTCTTTTTCTGTAAGTTGTTTGTTTATTTCGAGATCACGCAGTATTTGTCTTTCTCTGTCTGACATATTTCACTTAACACACTTCCTTCAGGGCCCATCCATGTTGTCATAAATGGTAGGATTTCCTTGTTGATTTTATGGCTGAATAACATTCCATTGTATGCATATCCCACAACTTCTTTCTCCATTCATCCATCTATGAACACTTACGTTGTTTCTGTGGATTATTGGCTATTATAAATAACACTGCAATGAATAGGGGAGTGCAGATATCTTTTTAAGTTAGTGTTTTTGTTACCTCTGGGTATATTCCCACAAGTGGAATTGCTGGATCATATGGTTGTTCTAACTTTAATTTTTTGAGGATTCTCCCTACTGCTTTCCATAGTAGCTCTGCCAATTTAAAATCCCACCAATAGTGTAAAGGCTTCTCTTTTCTCCACATCTGTACCAGCATTTGTTATCTCTTATTTTTTTGATGATGTCCATTCTAACAGGTGTGAGGTGATATGTCATTGTGGTTTAATTTGTATTTCCCTAATGACTAGTGATGTTGGGCATCTTTTCGTGCACCTGTTGGTCTTTTGTAGATCTTCTTTGGAGAAATGTCTACAGAACAAAGCAGGTGTCACATTTCCTGATTTCAAGCTATACTATAAGGCTATAGTGATCAAAACAGCATGATACTGGCATTAACACAGACGAATAGACCAAGGGAACAAAATCGAGAGCCCGGAAATGAACCCAAGCATATATAATCAACTAATATTCAACAAGGGAGCCAAGAATACTCAATGGAGAAAAAACAGTCTCTTCAATAAAGGTTGCTGAGATAGCTGGATATTCACATGTAAAAGAATGAAACTGGACCCACTTAAACCACTCACAAAAATTAACTTCAAATGGATTAAAGACTTAAATGTAAGATCTAAAACCATGAAACTCCTAGAAGAACATAGAAACAAAGCTCCTTGATATGGATCTTGGTAATAAGTTTTTGTTTTTTGTTTTTTTAATATGACACCTAAGGAGCAAACAACAAAATAAAAAATACACAAGTGGGACTATATAAAACTGAAAAGCCTCTGCACAGTGAAGGAAATAATCAACAAAGTAAAAAGACAACCTATGGAATGGGAAAAAGTATTTGCAAATCATATATCTGATATTATCCAAAACATAAAGAACTCAAACAACTAAATGGCAAGCAAATAAATAAATAAATAACCCAATTAAAAATGGACAAAGGATATGAATCAAACTTTTTAAATTTTGTCATTCTATAAGACTGAAATAATGCATCGTTTTTGCTTGTTTTAGCTTTCATTCTTCAGTTAAAAGTGACATTCTTATTTTTTTCTATGTTTATTGATTGTTCAGGCTTTCTCTTCTGTTAAATGTGCATTTTATTTGGGGGATTATTTGTATTTTTCACTAATTGATAGAATTAAAAAAAAAATTTCTGGACTCTATTTCTTCATCGGTTGCATAGGTTGAAATATATTTGACCAATGTGTAAAAAATATAAATTTGTCCCCATCGTATATCATTTTGCCTGTTACATATGGAAATACTTTAATTTAAATTGAATCCGATTTATAAAAAACATTTCCTTTCATGATCTGTGTTATTTTCTCTCATTTGAGGAATCCTGCTCAGTCCTAAGACAAGATGGTATGTTCTTAGCATTTCTTAACATTTCCTTCAGCTGGAATTTAATTTTGTGCTTGGTATAGAGAACTAATTTCATTTTCTTGCTTATGAATAGCCAATATTTGTGTGCTGCTATGTGTTGCTAATTGAATAGCAGTATATCATTCCCGTACCAATTTATAATGCTACCCCTCTGTCTTCTCTCACCTTCCCATGCGTGGTTGACCAGTTTCTGGAGTAGATCTGAGAGTAGATCTCTTCTCTATCCCACTGTTTTTTCTATTCCTAGATGACTATCAAACTTTATGAATATGGTTTATAAGAAATCTTTTTTTTTTTAAGATTTTATTTATTTATTTGACAGAGAGAGAGATAGTGAGAGCAGGAACACAAGCAGGGGGAGTGGGAGAGGGAGAAGCAGGCTTCCCGCTGAGCAGGGAGCCCGATGCGGGGCTCGATCCCAGGACCCTGGGATCATGACCTGAGCCGAAGGCAGATGCTTAACGACTGAGCCACCCAGGCGCCCTGGTTTATAAGAAATCTTATTCAGTCCTGAAAGGGTAAGCCCTCTCTCCCGCATCTTCCAATGCCTTGCTGATTGTGTTGCTTTATTCATCCATATGCACCTTAGCTTCAGCTTCTTAATCTCAGCAAAAGACTGCATTTGAAATTTAATTTGAATTGCATTGAAGTTATGGGCTGATCTGGAGAATTCACCACCACGCTCCAAGTTGCCACACATCACTGTCCATTTCAAAATGTATACCTACCTGCAATCATTCATTTAACCATTATTACCGAGTGCTTACGACATGCGAGGCATGGTTCTAGGCATCAGCTAAACAGCAGTGAAAAGCAAAATGGACCAAAACTCTGCCTTTGTGAAGTATACCCAAATAAGTGACCAGCCAAGGGGCTAAGTATGTTATACACTGGTAAGTGCCTTGGAGAAAATACAGCAGGGGAGGGGAGTGGGGGAGGGACTGGTAGCAGGGGGAGGTGCAGTTTTAATTAGACCTGTCTATTTGACAGTGTTCAGTCAAAAAAAACAAAAGCTATGCTTGCTGTTTCAATAAAGAACATTTATTGACCAAACCGGATTGGAGAGCTGGGGTATCATACAAGGAATTGTGCGAGGCAACCCAGAAGTTAGCTAAAGCTGGGGGCTTTCACTGAGGAAATGCATGAAAACTGCCAAATACATCCCTGTCTCTCCGTCAGTTCAGTGTAACGAGGAACCTAACATAGTCTCCACAGCTGATTTGACAGGGTCATTGCCGTGTCACCTATGCAGAGTCCTCCATTATGAAATAAGGACCAAACCATAAGAGTCAAAGTTTTCAGGAATTCAAAGCAAAATTTCTGTGAGTGGGTGATCAGGTTCAATCATGACTTCCACCTCTTGGTTCCTGGGCTTATTTCAAATACTGGGGGAAATGACACCATATATTGGCGATTGCTTCCAAATGGATGATGCCACATTCTGTCAGGCAGCTGAAATCATAACAGAGGACATCAATCAGGATCCAGTCAGGAGGAAGAAACTATTCATTAACTGGAACAAGGTAAGTTGAACATGAAGAATCATAACTATGACAGAGAATTGGACAAATGAGGGATTGGCTAGTACCAAGTGACGAGAACTCTAAATCGATGGGAATAGAATATGTAAGGAGTAGTCACCACCCCAAATTGAATTTGGAGCCGAGAGGCGACACCCTGATAGTTGGCACAGTGAATACTCAGGAAGAGATTCTAATGTCCTATCGGGCCAGCTGCTTGTAGGTGATGGAGAACATAGTAAGAATCCTTTTCCTGCACCTTTTTCTCTATGAAATGTGTACCTTGGTCAGAAGCATTTGGGCTGTGGGGTGGAGGGAAGAACACTGTGATGATGAGTAAGACACTTCACCCCGAGCAAGCACAGGTGAGAAATTTAAATAACTGTGACTCTACCATATGCTACGGGACACTAATACCCACCCACCCCCCCCGCCATCCTGCAAGGAAGTCACCTTACTCAAAGGCATGAGCACTCCAATCCCAGCACTGCATCCTAAGAGTTTGATTTCTTGGGAGTCCCTTCCAGTACCAGTAACTATAGTAGTCAGTGTCCAACTAGAACAATGGAAACCACTCGGAATTTTTAAAACAAAGGGAATTTAACTTAGGGAATCTGTTAGGCAAGTTTTGGAAGAGCTGAGAGGTCACATAGGAAGCAATGAGGTCACCTCGACAGAAGCAAGAGCAGGAAAACACTATCACCCCTAGGCTGGGGGATAGCGGGGTGAAGTAGTATAATTGATTCCAGGGACTAGCATACTCTTGTGGAAGCTGCTGGTCCAAAGGGACCTGAAGCCATACCACCATCACAGTCATGGAGAGCGGTAACACCCACATCAGAGATGGGCAAGAGACACACGGGCTTCTCCTTTCCTCCTTCCCTCCAATTTCCCATCTTCCTTTTTCCCAGCTGACAACAGAGCCTGGAAACAATAGCCTGCAGGTGCTAACATCCCTAGGATACAGAACAGAGCAGAGGAAAGGTGGGAAATGGATCAGAGCACAAATAGGCTTAGGACTGACACTGGTCACCTGTCTTTTTTTTTTTTTTTTTAATGTCAATGTAAGTGTGGCTCAGCCAAGTTTGGGAACCACTGGTATATACGAGTATTAGTGTATGTCCCTAGAAGGCCTGGACCTTATCTTATTCATATTTATATGGCCAGAAATTAGCACAATATCTGGCATGTAGTAAATACTCAATAAATGACCAATAACTAACCTAATGAGAGGCTCTGTAAAGGCTACCTAGCTGGGAGAGGGATCTGCAAGGGGACTTGAAGAAAAGAGGGGTCAAAGAAAGGCAATTTAGACGAGAGGAAAAGGATGATGCGGAGAGAACAATAAATAGATTAAACTGGTTACCTTACCAGAACATCTTGCAGTGTGCAGGGGAAGAAATGTGGTCACTCGTCAAGCTGCCTAATATTCCATCCAGAGAGGAGATGACAGTGGCCAGGCCAACATGGTGGCCATGGAGGCAGAGAAGGGCGCATCCATATCAGATCTATTGTAGAGATTGAACCAGCCTTGCTGACTTCATGTCTCTGGGGATACAGAAACGAAAGACACAAACCTGGCCTTCAGGAAGCTCATGATCTAGTGGACAAATAGTGGGCAGAAGAAATGCAGTCAACAAAAGCCAGAGCACAACTCTGACACAGATGCCAACTCAGTCCAGTCGCTCATCAGCCCGCCCTGACGTGGTTCCCAGAGATGCCCTGACGTGTTCGCACGCACCTTCTCCCATGGGGCAAGGAAAGGGCTGGCCAGCCTTGTTTGACTGTCATTCAGGTGGACCCACAGAGGTAACAGCAGTGTTCTGTTTTCCACTGAAATGTTTTTTTAACCTTATCCTGTTGGATGCAAGAGACACTGGGACTAGATCTATATTCACCAATATAACAGATCATATTACAGACACGTGGTAATCACTAGTTTAGACTTTTTTTCTCGCCAGCTTTATTGACATAGAATTGATGTACAACATTATGTAAATTTAAGGTGTACATGCTGATTGGGTACACTTTCTTTGTTTTTTAAGATTTATTTATTTATTTGAGAGAGAGAGCACACGTGTGAGTGGGAGGAGGGTAGAAGGAGAGAGAATCTGAAGCAGACTCCCCACTGAGTGTGGAGCCCAACCCGGATCTCGATCCCATGACCCTGAGATCATGACCTGAGCCAAAATCAAGAGTCAGATGCTTAACCGACCCAGCCACCCAGGCACCCCCGATTTGATACACTTTTATATCATGTCACATAATTACCATTTCTTTATTGTGGTGAGAACTTTTAAGATCTACTCACTAAGCGACTTTCAAGTATATAATACAGGATTGTTAGCTGTAATCACCGTGTTGTACAATAGATCCCCAGAACTGATTCATCTTACAACTAGAAGTTTGTACCTTTTGACCAGCATCTGCCCATTTCCCCCACTCTAGTTTTGTCTTTATTATACTAGAATACGAATGGATTTATATTTCCCTAGACTGACTGATTTTTTTTTAAACACAAAAACAAAGGGCTGACATTATTTGCATGCATCAAGAGTCCTATTATCTTTTTTCCTTTTTCTTTCTTTCTTTTTCTTTTTCTTTTTCCTTTATCCATAGCCATTATGAATAAATAGGAGGATGAGAAAAGATTGAGAGAACACCTCACACATGCTTGGTCTCTGTGGGGGGCTCTGTCATAAGCATCTTTGGGCTTTATTAGATCCTAGATTTTTAGGTATATGGCCGTCTTCCCCCCCGCCCCCCACCATCTTTAAGAGCAAGGCACCATTCCCCAAGCCTTCCACTATCTGCAACTTTCTCTTCATATTCAGCCCACATGTTCCTTTATTAAATTCCTTCTGAAAATTTGGAATTACACTTTTGATACCCTCCACAAATGTCCTTCTCCTTTGGTTGTTCATTCTATCAGTGGTTATTGTCTCATCCATCCTCTTGTTCACTTGGTGTTCGGGAAAGAAATGTGGTTTGTATTACTATCTTCAATTTTCTTCATAAATCAATATTCAGGGTCACTTAATTATCTGCACTACTTTTCTTTTAACCCTCTGCTATTTACTACATTTGTCAAATTCTTCTCCAAACAAATATTTTAATACCATTGTAGGTGTCAAATAAAATGGCCACTGGTATTTATAGGCATCACTAAAGAAATCCTTTAGCAATGAAGTTGACAGTGTGGGGACAGGAGTAGGAGAAAATTTCTCACCAGAGCAAGAAACTAAGACAACTGGCACAAAAATGAGCAAGGGCTGGGCACTCCACACAGTTGTCTTAAATGGTTGAAGGAATACAGGGATACAAAAGCCAGCAAACAATTTAAGTGAAGATACTCTTCTTGACCAAAAGGATTTTAAAAAGGAGCAAAATGATGGGGAAGAAGCAAGGCAAGGTGGTAACCATATGCCATGAGGAAGTTCTGCCAAATACAATAAAATTTGAACCAAAGCTAAGGCAGATAAAAGAATCTGAGAAAGTGGGGCACCTGGGTGGCTCAGTTGGTTAGGCGACTGCCTTCCGCTCAGGTCATGATCCTGGAGTCCCGGGATCGAGTCCCGCATCGGGCTCCCTGCTCGGTGGGGGGTCTGCTTCTCCCTCTGACCCTCCCCCCTCTCATGTGCTCTCTCTCATTCTCTCTCTCTCTCAAATAAATAAATAAAATCTTTAAAAAAAAGAAAAGAATGCATTATTTAATCATTGAGATCAGGGTTTCTCAACCTCACCAATATTTACATTTGGGACCAGATAATTCTTTGTGGTGAGAGCTGTCCCGTGCATTGTAAGGTATATACAGCAGCATCCTTGCCCTCAGCCACTAGCGTCTCCTACTGGCAAATATGTTGTGAGAGCCAAAAATGTCTCCTGCCGGCAAAATTGGCCCCGGTTGAGATCCACTGGAAGTAGAGTAAACATATCATCAAAAAATACATTTACAACATTATGCACCAAAGTTTTGGGAAGCAAGGTTGACAGAGTTTTGAAGGAAATCAAATATGCTTCAGGAATTCTCTACTCAGTTGGGACGCCTGGGTGGCTCAGTCTTGTTAAGCAGCCAACTCTTGGTTCCGGCTCAGGTCATGATCTCACGGTGGTGAGATCGAGCCCCACCTCAGGCTCCACGCTCAGCATGGAGTCTGCTTCAGATTCTCTCTCCTCTCCCTCCAGCTCTCATGCTCTCTCTCTCTCAAATAAATAAAATCTTAAAAAAAAAAAAAAAAAGAATTCTCCATTCATTCAAGTTGTTGTTCATTGACTTGTTCAGGAGAGCTCTTAAAAATCAGTATAAAAACATGCGTGTGCCTGCAATAAAATATGCAATGACGCGAAAAGAAAATTTACAAGAAAAACTGAATTTGGGAGTTAAAAAATAAATCCATTCCAGTGATCTCAATATCATATTAGTGTTTAAATATAGACTCCAATCTCATTCGGGCTGACATTGGGCATGCAATATTTCAGATTCCACAGAATCCCCATGTCAGGTTACCACAATGGTCATGAAAATTATGAGCAGTATCCAAATGCACCAAAACAGACCAGGGAAGTCAGCTAACAACTGCGCCTCTCCCCTGTTAAGGATGGATTCAACAGCTCACGTGAAAAAAAAAAAAAAATCTCTTAGTTACATGAGGAAACCTAAAGCACTAGAATATGATTTACAAAAATTAAATTGGCAAGGAATGTGGCAATAAAGTTGTCTAATGTGTTCCAGGGTGAGGGTGGGGAGATGATTTAAAATAGCCAAGGGCAAGAACGATTTAAAATCGGCTGCTGAGCAGTGAACATTTTCAGAGCTGTCTGAGTCTTGGGTTGGGTGTACAGCATTTTAGTTCAAAGGCTGTAGTCCATTTCAGGGTTTGACAGGAAGAAGTAAGAGGCCAGCTGAATTCTTGCCAGAGGATATAACAAAGAATTCAGAATCCAATACCCAGCCCAGCTCACACAAAACAATGGTTCCTTTTTCCCTTGTTTGAAATGCAAACCAGTCACTTTTCTGTTCCTACGGTTGTAACTAATGAAATCATCTTTGCAGAGCACTTACAATGGCTTCCCTTTCTATCTCTGGGCTGCCCTTTCCTTATTTTTTCTTGCTTCCTTTTTGCCCCAGAACTCAGGTCTCTTAAGACCAGTTATGGTAGCTATCGAGGAAACACCGTGCCCAGAACACATTGCTCTTGGTTGTTTCGTTAGCCTGAATCCCAGAGTGAGGCCAATGATGATGGTGAGCAGAGCCAGGATAGGTAGCGGGAGTCAAAATGAAATCTTGGTATTTTAAGCCATAGTTATTTGAAGTTGTTTGTTATTGCAGTGTGATTTAGCCAAAGCTGGCTGACACAGAGGAGATGCACCTATTCCTGGTATCAAGACATGTGGTACAAATGTGCTCCTACTGTAGCATCTGGCATGCAGTTGGCACTCAATAAATGCTTGAAAGAATAAATGCAGGAAAAAGATCTGGTATCCAGTGCCAACTTTGTCGTTTGCAAGCTGTGAGACCATCACTTAATTTCATCCGTAATTAAGGAGACAGTTAGCTGTTCTGTTTGCCATAGCGATTGTTGTGATGGTCCAAAATGAAGCATTTATTATGGCACAGGACAAGCTATAAAGTGTTGTGCAAATAAACTTACCTATTCAAGTCAGCGATAACAAATGTTATTCCTATCCCATTTGAGCACAAATTGCACCTTGTTCTCTTGCCTGTAAACAAGGCAGAAAGTGGGAAAATGGATGTAGGTATAGTGGGAGTCAAGATGCCTCGTGTCTAAATCTGGATAATTTCTCAGGTAGCTGTGTGCACTTAGTCAAGACACATTTTTTCTCTGGACTTCAGGGTCTTTATAAAATAAAGGAGTTATATGCTAGATTCCACATGAGTTCCTTTTCAAGTTTAACATTCTAGGAGGGATTTCATGTGGTCACAGACCTTTCGAGGTTGGACTCCACAAAACTGAAATGGCAAATTGATCTGCACAGCCCCTCCATGTCTTTGGCTGGGGCTACATCTGCCAACATTTCTAGATGAAAAGTGAACAATGGTTAATTGCCCAACTGCTTCCAAATGTCCAGATGTTTGGCATGGAGACCTAGCATGTGAATGATTGACTAAATTACTTCATTTTTCATCCAGGCATTTTGGCTTGGTTCAGAGGCAACCTCTCTCTCCAGCCCTGGAAGTGAATCCTGCAATAGTCGGGAGGGGCAGGTGACTTGAAGTGAAAACCAAGAGAAAAGTATGGATTTTTAACTCTTTTCCATACAGGGATAAAGGCTGACTCAGACATCTTATAGATAACACAGGCAAAGATATTTTCATACCATCCCTTCAATGATTCTGCATTGATCTCTCAGTTCAAATAGAAGAGTCATAATTCTAGATGCTTGAGACCCCTAGAAAATGTAGTGACTCGGGCAGTCAACAGGCAGATTCATTCCAGCCCAGCCACCAGGTTATATCAAAGTAACAGACAAAAGAAGTGAGTATCTGGGGATGCCTGGGTGGCTCAGTCGGTTAAGCGGCTGCCTTCGGCCCAGGTCATGATCCCAGGGTCCTGGGATCGAGTCCCACATCAGGCTCCTTGCTCAGCAGGGAACCTGCTTCTCCCTCTCTCTCCGTCTGCTTGTGCTCTGTCAAATAAATAAAATCTTTCAAAAAAAAAAAAAAAAAGAAGTATCTGAAAGCCATCTCTTGTTTTGGTCATTCTTCTTCCTGCTCTTTACAGACTTAGGGGTGACCATGCCTCAAGGCTCATTTCTTTATCTTTAGCTCTTTTTATTTATCATCTTCAGAAATCTATCTATTTCCACAAATTCAGTAATAACCTCAACGTAAGTGTTGAGGGAGGGTGGGTTTGAACCTAAGCTGTTCAGCACTCCAAAGTAATGTCTTCATGTCCCAGTGGGGGAACACATTGAACACATTAAAAATGTGATGTAACTTCCAAACACCCACAAAAACAGTTACATACACTGTGAAGCACAATATGTTTATATTTGTTGGCTGAAAGTAAATACAGTAAAGTCATGTCAAGATGGAAAATCAAAAGAAATGAAGAAAGGCCACTCATTCATTTTAACAGATGTTCTTGGAGCATGGTGCCAGGGTGCCCTATTGGGAATCTAGTATTCAAACACCGAGTAACAAACTTCCCCGACACCCAGGGTTTAAAGCAGTGTGTATTTATTTAGCGCATGATTCTGAGGGCCAGCAGTCAAGCTGAGCTCAGAAGGACAATTCTTCTAGTCTTGGCTGGGGCCAAGCTTGCCTGCTATGGCCTCCAAGGAAATAGCACATCTCTGGTCCCCATAATCTCTCATCTTCCAGCAGGTTGTCAAGGCTAGCTCTCAAAGTAGCAGGCAGTGTTCCAAGAGGGCACAGGGGAGTGTGTGAGGCTTCTTGAGACTTGGGCTTGGAAATGGCACATTTGGGCCCCTGGGTGGCTCAGCTGGTTGAATGTCAGACTCTTGATCTTGGCTCCAGTCTTGATCTCAGGGTTGTGAGTTTGGGCCCTGCATTGGGCTCCCTGGAGCCTACTAAAAAAGAAAGAAAGAAAGAAGGAAAGAAAGAAAGAAAGGAAGGAAGGAAGGAAGGAAGGAAGGAAGGAAGGAAGGAAGGAAG